>NC_069504.1:1093000614-1093300614 GCF_027579735.1 Bombina bombina | reverse complement strand
GGTATTCCTTTATCAGTGCTTTTTCCATCAGTAAAAAAACCTCAGAAATGTCTTTTACTTCATTATCTGGGTTAAAGATATCCTTTAGTGTAGGTCTGCTTTTCTCTAAATCCTCCAGGGATAGCAAAGAATAAAAATTACTACTAGCCATGTTGCCTATGTATGTCCTTTATGTTCAATATTTCCAATTATAGAATAAAGGAATATGAAGAGTTAAACTTGGGGTAATTCAGATTACCAAGTTTACATTAATGTTAATTCCACATTTATTGCAATTTGTAATCCAATAGTAGTATATACTTTGCAGCACCACGCTATGTTACTTGTCAAGTAAAGTTCTCAATCAGCAGACCAAGAGTTAATATCAACCACAGATGAACATTGCCTGAGATATGAAAATTAATCTTACCGCTATCGGTGACACCCTTTAACCTCTGGCCTGGTACAATCCGCCTATTCAGACTAATACCAACTGATTCATGTCGACAATACACACATCAAGCGAGGAGAAAGTCTTAGTAACTGTAAGGCAGTAATGCGGCTCACCTCCTTGGATCTGGCAGGCAGGCAGCTGCAATTAGATTACACTAGCAGACTGATGTTTCACAGTCAAAAAAGTTTTTTTTTTAAAAATTTACACTACTGTTACAACAGATATGAGTGGTGGCACTAGTTCGCAAGTGGGCCTGGCACACACGCTGGCAGGCAGGCAACTGCAATTAGATTACACTAGCAGACTGATGTTTCACAGTCAAAAAAGTTTTTTTTTAAAATTACACTACTGTTACACCAGATATGAGTGGTGGCACTAGTTGGCAAGTGGGCCTGGCACACACGCTGGCAGGCAGGCAACTGCAATTAGATTACACTAGCAGACCGATGTTTCACAGTGAAAAAAGTATTTTTTTAAAAAATGTGCACTACTGTTACAACAGATATGAGTGGTGGCACTAATTGGCAAGTGGGCCTGGCACACACGCTGGCAGGCAGGCAACTGCAATTAGATTACACTAGCAGACTGATGTTTCACAGTCAAAAAAGTGTTTTTTTTTTTAAATTTACACTACTGTTACAACAGATATGAGTGGTTGCACTAGTTGGCAAGTGGGCCTGGCACACACGCTGGCAGGCAGGCAACTGCAATTAGATTACACTAGCAGACTGATGTTTCACAGTCAAAAAAGTTTTTTTTTTTTAAATGTAGACTACTGTTACAACAGATATGAGTGGTGGCACTAGTTGGCAAGTGGGCCTGGCACACACGCTGGCAGGCAGGCAACTGCAATTAGATTACACTAGCAGACCGATGTTTCACAGTCAAAAAAGTTTTTTTAAAAATTTTTTACACTACTGTTACAACAGATATGAGTGGTGGCACTAGTTGGCAAGTGGGCCTGGCACACACGTTGGCAGGCAACTGCAATTAGATTACACCAGCAGACTGATGTTTTAGAGTCAAAAAAGTTTTTTTTTTTAAAAACACAATTTATGCTTACCTGATAAATTTAATTCTCTTGTGGTGTATCCAGTCCACGGATCATCCATTACTTGTGGGATATTCTCATTCCCAACAGGAAGTTGCAAGAGGACACCCACAGCAGAGCTGTAATATAGCTCCTCCCCTAACTGTCATAGCCAGTCATTCGACCGAAAACAAGCCGAGAAAGGAGGAACCATAGGGTGTAGTGGTTACTGTAGTTTAAATTTAAAAATTACCTGCCTTAAAATGACAGGGCGGGCAGTGGACTGGATACACCACAAGAGAAATAAATTTATCAGGTAAGCATAAATTGTGTTTTCTCTTGTAAGGTGTATCCAGTCCACGGATCATCCATTACTTGTGGGATACCAATACCAAAGCTAAAGTACACGGATGAAGGGAGGGACAAGGCAGGAACTTAAATGGAAGGAACCACTGCCTGTAAAACCTTTCTCCCAAATATAGCCTCCGAAGAAGCAAAAGTATCAAATTTGTAAAATTTTGAAAAAGTATGAAGCGAAGACCAAGTCGCCGCCTTGCAAATCTGTTCAACAGAAGCCTCATTTTTAAAGGCCCAAGTGGAAGCCACAGCTCTAGTGGAATGAGCTGTAATCCTTTCAGGAGGCTGCTGTCCAGCAGTCTCATAGGCTAAGCGGATTAAGCTTCTTAGCCAAAAAGAAAAAGAAGTTGCCAAAGCCTTTTGACCTCTCCTCTGTCCAGAGTAGACAACAAACAAAGCAGATGTTTGACGAAAATCTTTAGTAGCATGTAAGTAAAACTTTAAAGCACAATCTCTTGATTGATATTCTTGTTAGATACCACCTTAGGTAAGAACCCAGGTTTGGTACGCAGGACTACCTTATCCGTATGAAAAATCAGATAAGGAGAATCACATTGTAAGGCAGATAGCTCAGAGACTCTACGAGCCAAGGAAATAGCTACCAAAAAAAAAAAGAACTTTCCAAGATAAAAGTTTGATATCTATGAAATGAAGAGGTTCAAACGGAACTCCTTGAAGAACCTTAAGAACCAAGTTTAAGCTCCATGGTGGAGCAACAGGTTTAAACACAGGCTTGATTCAAACTAAAGCCTGACAAAATGCCTGAACGTCTGGAACATCTGCCAGACGCTAGTGCAAAAGAATAGACAGAGCAAAAATCTGTCCCTTTAAGAAACTAGCTGACAATCCTTTTTCCAAACCTTCTTGGAGAAAAGATAAAATCCTAGGAATCCTGACCTTACTCCATGAGTAACCCTTGGATTCACACCAATAAAGATATCTACGCCATACATTATGGTAAATTTTCCTGGTGACAGGCTTTCGTGCCTGTATTAAGGTATCAATAAATGACTCGGAGAAGCCACGCTTTGATAAAATCAAGCATTCAATCTCCAGGCAGTCAGCCTCAGATAAATTAGATTTGGATGGTTGAAAGGACCCTGAAGTAGAAGGTCCTGTCTCAGAGGCAGAGACCATGGTGGAAAGGATGACATGTCCACTAGATCTGCATACCAGGTCCTGTGCGGCCACGCAGGTGCTATCAGAATCACCGATGCTCTCTCCTGCTTGATCTTGGCAATCAGTCGAGGGAGCAGAGGAAACGGTGGAAACACATAAGCCAGGTTGAAAGACCAGGGCGCTGGTAGAGTATCTATGAGTGTCGCCTTGGGATCCCTGGACCTGGATCCGTAACACGAAAGCTTGGCGTTCTGGCGAGACGCCATGAGATCCAGTTCTGGTTTGCCCCAACGGAGAATCAGTTGTGCAAATACCTCCGGATGGAGTTCCCACTTTCCCGGATGAAAAGTCTGACGACTTAGAAAATCCGCCTCCCAGTGCTCTACACCTGGGATATGGATAGCTGATAGGTGGCAAGAGTGAATCTCTGCCCAGTGAATTATTTTTGAAACTTCTAACATCTCTAGGGAACTTTTTGTTCCCCCTCGATGGTTGATGTAAGCTACAGTCGTGATGTTGACCGACTGAAATCTGATGTACCTCAGAGTTGCTAACTGAGGCCAAACCTGAAGAGCCTTGAATATCGCTCTTAGTTCCAGAATATTTATTGGAAGGAGAGACTCCTCCTGAGTCCACGATCCCTGAGCCTTCAGGGAGTTCCAGACTGCACCCCAACCTAGAAGGCTGGCATTTGTTGTTACAATAGTCCAATCTGGCCTGCGAAGGTCATACCTTTGGACAGATGGACCCGAGATAGCAACCAGGGAAGAGGATCCCTGGTCTCTTGGTCCAGATTCAGTTGAGGGGCCAAATCTGTGTAATCCCCGCTCCACTGACTGAGCCTGCATAGTTGCAGCGGTCTGAGATGTAAGTGTGCAAACGGCACTATGTCCATTGCCGCTACCATTAAGCCGATTACTTCCATACACTGAGCCACCAAAGGGCGCGGAATGGAATGAAGAACCCGACAGGAATTTAGAAGCTTTGATAACCTGGACTCCGTCAAGGTAAATTTTCATTTCTACAGAATCTATCAGAGTCCCTAGAAAGGAAACTCTTGTGAGTGGGGATAGAGAACACTTTTCCTCGTTCACTTTCCACCCACGCAACCTCAGAAATGCCAGTACTACGTCCGTATGAGACTTGACAATTTGGAAGTTTGACGCCTGTATCAGGATGTCGTCTAAATAAGGGGCTACTGCTATGCCCCGCGGCCTTAGGACCGCCAAAAGCGACCCTAGAACCTTTGTAAAGATTCTTGGGGCTGTAGCTAATCCAAAGGGAAGAGCTACAACTGGTAATGCCTGTTTTGAAAGGCAAACCTGAGAAACCGATGATGATCTTTGTGTATCGGAATGTGAAGATAAGCATCCTTTAGATCCACTGTAGTCATATATTGACCCTCCTGGATCAGTGGTAGGATGGTACGAATAGTTTCCATCTTGAACGACGGAACTTTGAGGAATTTGTTTAAGATCTTTAGATCCAAAATCGGTCTGAAGGTTCCCTCTTTTTTGGGAACCACAAACAGATTTGAGTAAAAACCCTGTTCCTGTTCCTCCTTTGGAACTGGATGGATCACTCCCATAACTAGGAGGTCTCGTACACAGTGTAAGAATGCCTCACTCTTTATCTGGTTTGCAGATAATTGTGCAAGGTGAAATCTCCCTTTTGGGGGGGAAGCTTTGAAGTCCAGAAGATATCCCTGGGATATAATTTCCAACGCCCAGGGATCCTGAACATCTCTTGCCCATGCCTGGGCGAAGAGTGAAAGTCTGCCCCCTACTAGATACGTTACCGGATAGGGGGTCGTTCCTTCATGCTGTCTTAGAGGCAGCAGCAGGCTTTTTGACCTGCTTACCTTTTTTCCAGGTCTGGTTTGGTCTCCAGACCGTCTTGGATTGAGCAAAAGTTCCCTCTTGTTTATTATTAGAGGAAGTTGATGCCGCACCTGCCTTGAAGTTTCGAAAGGCACGAAAATTAGACTGTTTGGCCCTAGATTTGGACCGGTCCTGAGGAAGGGCACAATCTTTTCCTCCCGTGATATCAGCAATAATCTCCTTCAAACCAGGCCCGAATAGGGTCTGCCCCTTGAAGGGAATGTTAAGTAGCTTAGATTTTAAAGTCACGTCAGCTGACCATGATTTAAGCCATAGCGCTCTGCGCGCCTGTATAGCAAAACCAGAATTCTTAGCCGTTAGTTTATTCAAATGAACAATGGCATCAGAAATAAAATAATTGGCTAGCTTAAGTGCTCTAAGTTTGCCAAGTATGTCATCCAATGGAGTCTCTACCTGTAAAGCCTCTTCCAGAGACTCAAACCAGTACGCCGCCGCAGCAGTGACAGGGGCAATGCATGCAATGGGCTGTAAGATAAAACCTTGTTGAATAAATATTTTCTTAAGGTAACCTTCTAATTTTTTATCCATTGGCTCTAAAAAAGCACAACTGTCCTTGACAGGGATAGTAGTAGGCTTTGCTAGAGTAGAAACTGCTCCCTCCACCTTAGGGACTGTCTGCCATAAGTCCTGTGTGGTGGCGTCTATTGGAAAACATTTTTCTAAAAATAGGAGGGGAAGAGAACGGCACACCTGGTCTATCCCATTCCTTATTAATAATTTCTGTAAAACTTTTAGGTATTGGAAAAACATCAGTACACACCGGCACTGCAAAGCATTTATCCAGTCTACAAAATTTCTCTGACACTGCAATGGTATCACAGTCATTCAGAGCAGCTAAAACCTCCCTAAGTAACACACCGAGGTGTTCAAGCTTAAATTTAAATGTAGAAATATTAGAATCAGGTATCTTTCCTGAGTCATTAACATCACCCACTGACTGAAGCTCTCCTTCCTCAGCTTCTGCATATTGTGAGGCAGTATCAGACATGGTTCTTAAAGCGTCAGTATGCTCTGCATTTTGTCTCACCCCAGAGCTATCTCGCTAACCTCTAAGTTTAGGTAGTCTGGCTAATACCGCTGACAGTGTATTATCCATGACTGCCGCCATGTCTTGTAAAGTAAACGCTATGGGCGCCCTAGATGTACTTGGCGCCATTTGAGCGTGAGTCCCTTGGGCGAGAGTCAAAGGGTCTGACACGTGGGGAGAGTTAGTCAGCATAACTTTCCCCTCGTCAGATTCCTCTGGTGATAATTTTTAAAAAAAAAACAGAATATGATCTTTATTGCATAAAATGAAATCAGTACATTTGGTACACATTCTAAGAAGGGGTTCCACCATGGCTTTTAAACATAATGAACAAGGAGTTTCTTCTATGTCAGACATGTTTATACAGACTAGCAATGAGACTAGCAAGCTTGGAAAACACTTTAAATCAAGTTAACAAGCAAATATAAAAAACGGTACTGTGCCTTTAAGAGAAACAAATTTTGTCAGAATTTGAAAAACAGTGAAAAAATGCAGTAAATCAAACGAAATTTTTACAGTGTATGTAATAGGCTAGCAGAGCAGTGCATCCACTTGCAAATGGATGATTAACCCCTTAGTTCAAAAAACGGATAAAAAAAAAGCAAGCTGTGGTCCTACCTTCCCCAATAAACGACTTTGGAAAGCCTTTGAGCCCTTTAGAGATGTCCTATAGCATTCAGAGGGCCTTTGAGGGAAGCTGGATGTCAGTGTTTGTAATTTTAACTGCACCAACTGTAACTGTTATACTATAACAGTGGAAAGCCTCAGTAAAACTGTTTCTAGTCAAAATTTAAGCCAGCCATGTGGAAAAAACTAGGCCCCAATAAAGTTTTATCACCAATGCATATATAAAAACGATTAAACATGCCAGCAAACGTTTATATTGCAATATCATAAGGGTATTACCCCTGGGAGTAAGCATGATACCAGTCGTTATTAAATCACTGTATTCAGGCTTAACTTACATTAATCCGGTATCAGCAGCATTTTCTAGTGTTTTCCATCTCTAGAAAAAATTATAACTGCACATACCTGATAGCAGAATAAACTGCACGCCATTCTCTTGCTGAAGTTACCTCATCTGTGTAATCCCCTCAGACATATGTGAGAATAGCAATGGATCTTAGTTACAACCTGCTAAAATCATAGAAACCTCAGGCAGATTCTTCTTCTATTTACTGCCTGAGATAAAATAGCACAACTCCGGTACTATTTAAAAATAACAAACTTTTGATTGAAGAAAATAAACTAACTATATTTAACCACTCTCTCCTACAACATCCTAGCTTGTTGAGAGTTGCAAGAGAATGACTGGCTATGACAGTTAGGGGAGGAGCTATATTACAGCTCTGCTGTGGGTGTCCTCTTGCAACTTCCTGTTGGGAATGAGAATATCCCACAAGTAATGGATGATCCGTGGACTGGATACACCTTACAAGAGAAATGTACACTACTGTTACAACAGATATGAGTGGTGGCACTAGTTGGCAAGTGGGCCTGGCACACACGTTGGCAGGCAACTGCAATTAGATTACACTAGCAGACTGATGTTTCACAGTCAAAAAAGTTTTTTTTTTAAAATTTACACTACTGTTACAACAGATATGAGTGGTGGCACTAGTTGGCAAGTGGGCATGGCACACACGCTGGCAGGCAGGCAACTGCAATTAGATTACACTAGCAGACTGATGTTTCACAGTCAAAAAAGTTTTTTTAAAAAAAATGTGCACTACTGTTACAACAGATAAGAGTGGTGGCACTAGTTGGCAAGTGGGCCTGGCACACACGCTGGCAGGCAGGCAACTGCAATTAGATTACACTAGCAGACTGATGTTTCACAGTCAAAAAAGTTTTTTTTTAAAAACATTTACACTACTGTTACAACAGATATGAGTGGTGGCACTAGTTGGCAAGTGGGCCTGGCACACACGCTGGCAGGCAGGCAACTGCAATTAGATTACACTAGCAGACTGATGTTTCACAGTCAAAAAAGTTTTTTTTTTAAAAAAATTTACACTACTGTTGCAACAGATATGAGTGGTGGCACTAGTTGGCAAGTGGGCCTGGCACACACGCTGGCAGGCAACTGCAATTAGATTACACTAGCAGACTGATGTTTCACAGTCAAAAAAGTTTTTTTTTAAAAATGTACACTACTATTACAACAGATATGAGTGGTGGCACTAGTTGGCAAGTGGGCCTGTCACACACGCTGGCAGGCAGGCAACTGCAATTAGATTACACTAGCAGACGGATGTTTCACAGTCAAAAAAGTTTTTTTTCAAAAATTTACACTACTGTTACAACAGATATGAGTGGTGGCACTAGTTGGCAAGTGGGCCTGGCACACACGCTGGCAGGCAGGCAGGCAACTGCAATTAGATTACACTAGCAGACTGATGTTTCACAGTGAAAAAAGTTTTTTTTTTTAAATTTACACTACTGTTACACCAGGTATGAGTGGTGGCACTAGTTGGCAAGTGGGCCTGGCACACACGCTGGCAGGCAGGCAACTGCAATTAGATTACACTAGCAGACTGATGTTTCACAGTCAAAAAAGTTTTTTTTAAAAATATTTACACTACTGTTGCAACAGATATGAGTGGTGGCACTAGTTGGCAAGTGGGCCTGCCACACACGCTGGCAGGCAACTGCAATTAGATTACACTAGCAGACTGATGTTTCACAGTCAAAAAAGATTTTTTTTTTAAATTTACACTACTGTTACAACAGATATGAGTGGTGGCACTGCAGGCAGGCAACTGCAATTAGATTACACTAGCAGACTGATGTTTCAGTCAAAATTACACAGACACACAAAAAAAAAAAAAAAAAAAAAGACTGATGTTCTAGCCCTAAAAAGGGCTTTTTGGGGTGCTGTCCTTACAGCAGAGATCAGATGAGTCCTTCAGGACTGTAGTGGACACTGAATACACTAGCCTAGCTATCAATTTCCCTATAAAATCAGCAGCAGCTACACTATCCCTCCTCTCACTAAGAATGCAGGATCAGAATGAATCTAAAATGGCTGCTGTCCAGGAGCTGGGAGGGAGTGTCTGCTGCTGATTGGCTGAAATGTGTCTGCAGAATGTGAGATACAGGGTCAAAGTTTACTCAATGATGACGAATAGGGGGCGGATCAAACATCGCATATGTTCGCCCGCCGTGGCGAACGCGAACAAGCTATGTTCGCCAGCGAACTATTCGCGACATCACCACTGATCACTGTATACTGTTGCTCTGAGCTAAATGATTACTGTATACTGTTGCTCTAAGCCAACTGATCACTGTATTCTGTTGCTCTGAGCTAACTGATCACTGTATACTGTTGCTCTAAGCTAACTGATCACTGTATACTGTTGCTCTGAGCCAACTGATCACTGTATACTGTTGCTCTGAGCTAACTGATCACTGTATACTGTTGCTCTGAGCTAACTGATCACTGTATACTGATGCTCTGAGCTAACTGATCACTGTACACTGTTGCTCTGAGCCAACAGATCACTGTATTCTGTTTCTCTGAGCCAACAGATCACTGTATACTGTTTCTCTGAGCCAACTGATCACTGTATACTGTTGCTCTGAGCTAACTGATCACTGTATACTGTTGCTCTTAACCAACTGATCACTGTATACTGTTTCTCTGAGCTAACTGATCACTGTATACTGTTGCTCTGAGCCAACTGATCACTGTATACTGTTGCTCTGAGCTAACTGATCACTGTATACTGTTGCTCTGAGTCAACTGATCACTGTATTCTGTTGCTCTGAGTCAACTGATCACTGTATTCTGTTGCTCTAAACCAACTGATCACTGTATTCTGTTGCTCTGAGCTAACTGATCACAGTATACTGTTGCTCTAAGCTAACTGATCACTGCATACTGTTGCTCTAAACCAACTGATCACTATATTCTGTTGCTCTGAGCCATCTGATCACTGTATTCTGTTGCTCTGTGCCAACCGATCACTGTATTCTGTTGCTCTGAGCTAACTGATCACAGTATACTGTTGCTCTAAGCTAACTGATCACTGCATACTGTTGCTCTAAACCAACTGATCACTATATTCTGTTGCTCTGAGCCATCTGATCACTGTATTCTGTTGCTCTGTGCCAACCGATCACTGTATTCTGTTGCTCTGAGCTAACTGATCACCGTATTCTGTTGCTCTGAGCTAACTGATCACTGTATTCTGTTGCTCTGAGCCAACTGATCCCTGTATACTGTTGCTCTAAGCCAACTGATCCCAGTATTCTGTTGCTCTAAGCCAACTGATCCCAGTATTCTGTTGCTCTGAGCCAACTGATCATTGTATTCTGTTGCTCTGAGCCAACTGATCACGGTATACTGTTGCTCTGAGCCAAATGATCACGATATACTGTTGCTCTGAGCCAACTGATTACTCTATACTGCTGCTCTGAGCTAATTACTGTATGCTGTTGCTCTGAGCTAACTGATATACTATTGCTCTGAGCTAACTGATATACTGTTGCTCTGAGCTAACTGATTAACGTATACTGCTGCTCTGAGCTAATTACTGTATGCTGTTGCTCTAAACTAACTAATTATTATATTTTGCTGCATTACCAAGTAATTTTGCTATATACATTATTTCCTTATTGGCATTAATTATATATATTTTTGGTGAATTACATTTTACGTGTAATGTTCCTTTACAAATATAAAATAAAAATGAAAGAATAAAATTGAAAACAAAAATCAATGCCAGATTGTATATTAACAAAACATATGAACATGCAGCAAACATTTACAGTCACTCAAAATTACATTTACACATTTTACTTGTTGCTAAAAAAAAAGTTACAATTATATCAAATTATATGCAGGCTCTAAAACATGATACAACCAACTTGAAGAAAACATCAAGGTCACTGGAACATTTATGCTTTGGCTTACAGGGACTCTACCAAGAACTGTGAAGGGAAAGCCATTTGGAGTTCCCTAGTATAGGGGCTTGGCCCATCTGTATAATTGCATGTCTCTGGTGACACAATTCCTCTATGCACCCACTGATAAGCTGTGCACCTTCCTTTTCTTCTTCGTGGTAGATGGGTCTCTTTATTGGGCAGATATAAATTATGTAAATAAAAACAAAGAAAGTTCGCTATTCAGCTACCACACCAAACAGTACATATAATTACAAATAACTTTACTCATATTTGTAAAAATCACATAAAAATAAAATGGCTGGTACCAGCCTAAGTTCAACTGGTCATACAGTCCTCAGTCAACTTGGGAGAAATATCTTAGTCTTGAATAAATAAATGAATTCTGATGTGCTGGAATTCATTAAGGACCACTCCTCGCCATAAATCAAGAATCCAAAAGGTTACCTTGTTTAAAAAGTTCCATGGTAAGAACCCAGAAGTAATCACGGCCATAGAGTGCTCACTCGGTACACGAACTGATGTAAATCTGTGCATTTGTTCACTGCCACCTTCTGCATCCCACACTCGTCTGTGTCTAGGCTATGCACTGTATACTGACATATTAGGAGATAGACTACATATGTGGTATTGCATGAGCGCAGAACCAGCGTGATTCCCCCTCCCCCCCTATTTTTTCACAATACTTAGGTAGATTACAAAATTACACCAATCAGAAACAACAGTTGAAGGCTGCTTCAGAAAAACATCAATATGGTATAATTTAGTAAAGTATGCAAAGAAGTCTAAGTAGCTGCCTTTTATAGATTTAGTATGAAGTGATGCGCTAAGCTCTCCCAACTAGCCAATCTCTATATACTATCTCCTTCCTAGATAGTTAAAAATAGTACAAAAACAACAATATGGGTGGATGGCGCTACAAAACAGTTGGGTAACTAAGGTAATAGAATGTGTTAAAGTTTAATGAGGGGATATTCTCAAACTATCTTCTTGCTTAAAAACTAAATAATGAACATCACAATATCTTATTCAACAAACTGATTTCCACTCTGTGGTTTAGTCAAATCTTCAACAAATTTTATTGTCAATAATTATGAAAATATTTGTTCTAATAGACCAATATATATATTCTCAATTTTCATTCATCAAGCATTCATACTACAGATTACAGATTATTCTAAAATGCAATAAAATAAAAAAGATAACTGACTGTCAGCTTTTTAAATAACTTCTTATAAAATACGTTTGATAGACATAACAATTCTTCTAAAATTCTTGCCTCTGTGACTGTTACCTTTCTAAACAGTTTGCAAATACAAATTAATACCCTTAAGTATTCAATAACTTCTTATAAAATATGTTTGATAGAAATAACAATTTTTCTAAAATCCTTGCCTCAGTGACTGTTAACTTTCTAAACAGTTTGCTAATACAAATCAATAACCTTGAATATTCAAATAGATGGGCTGTGATCTATGACAGCGGTATGGTCTCGTATGTGTTCAGCCTGCAGGCTGTTCCGTTATTCAGATACAGACAGTTCTGTAGTTACCTCATCTGTGTAATCCCCTCAGACATATGTGAGAATAGCAATGGATCTTAGTTACAACCTGCTAAGATCATAGAAACCTCAGGCAGATTCTTCTTCTATTTACTGCCTGAGATAAAATAGCACAACTCCGGTACTATTTAAAAATAACAAACTTTTGATTGAAGAAAATAAACTAACTATATTTAACCACTCTCTCCTACAACATCCTAGCTTGTTGAGAGTTGCAAGAGAATGACTGGCTATGACAGTTAGGGGAGGAGCTATATTACAGCTCTGCTGTGGGTGTCCTCTTGCAACTTCCTGTTGGGAATGAGAATATCCCACAAGTAATGGATGATCCGTGGACTGGATACACCTTACAAGAGAAATGTACACTACTGTTACAACAGATATGAGTGGTGGCACTAGTTGGCAAGTGGGCCTGGCACACACGCTGGCAGGCAGGCAACTGCAATTAGATTACACTAGCAGACTGATGTTTCACAGTCAAAAAAGTTTTTTTTTTAAATTTACACTACTGTTACACCATGTATGAGTGGTGGCACTAGTTGGCAAGTGGGCCTGGCACACACGCTGGCAGGCAGGCAGGCAACTGCAATTAGATTACACTAGCAGACTGATGTTTCACAGTCAAAAAAGTTTTTTTTTTAAATTTACACTACTGTTACACCATGTATGAGTGGTGGCACTAGTTGGCAAGTGGGCCTGGCACACACGCTGGCAGGCAAGCAACTGCAATTAGATTACACTAGCAGACTGATGTTTCACAGTCAAAAAAGTTTTTTTTTAAAAACATTTACACTACTGTTACAACAGATATGAGTGGTGGCACTAGTTGGCAAGTGGGCCTGGCACACACGCTGGCAGGCAGGCAGGCAACTGCAATTAGATTACACTAGCAGACTGATGTTTCACCGTCAAAAAAGTTTTTTTAAAAAATTTTTACACTACTGTTGCAACAGAAATAAGTGGTGGCACTAGTTGGCAAGTGGGCCTGGCACACACGCTGGCAGGCAACTGCAATTAGATTACACTAGCAGACTGATGTTTCACAGTCAAAAAAGTTTTTTTTTTTAAAATGTACACTACTGTTACAACAGATATGAGTGGTGGCACTAGTTGGCAAGTGGGCCTGGCACACACGCTGGCAGGCAGGCAACTGCAATTAGATTACACTAGCAGACCGATGTTTCACAGTCAAAAAAGTTTTTTTTTTAAAAAATTTACACTACTGTTACAACAGATATGAGTGGTGGCACTAGTTGACAAGTGGGCCTGGCACACACGTTGGCAGGCAACTGCAAATTAGATTACACTAGCAGACTGATGTTTCACAGTCAAAAAAGTTTTTTTAAAAAAAATGTGCACTACTGTTACAACAGATATGAGTGGTGGCACTAGTTGGCAAGTGGGCCTGGCACACACGCTGGCAGGCAGGCAACTGCAATTAGATTAGACTAGCAGACTGATGTTTCACAGTCAAAAATGTTTTTTTTAAAAATATTTACACTACTGTTGCAACAGATATGAGTGGTGGCACTAGTTGGCAAGTGGGACTGGCACACACGCTGGCAGGCAACTGCAATTAGATTACACTAGCAGACTGATGTTTCACAGTCAAAAAAGTTTTTTTTTTCTAAATTTACACTACTGTTACAACAGATATGAGTGGTGGCACTGCAGGCAGGCAACTGCAATTAGATTACACTAGCAGACTGATGTTTCAGTCAAAATTACACAGACAAAAAAAAAAAAAGACATGTTCTAGCCCTAAAAAGGGCTTTTTGGGGTGCTGTCCTTACAGCAGAGATCAGATGAGTCCTTCAGGACTGTAGTAGACACTGAATACACTAGCCTAGCTATCAATTTCCCTATAAAATCAGCAGCAGCTACACTATCCCTCCTCTCACTAAGAATGCAGGATCAGAATAAATCTAAAATGGCTGCTGTCCAGGAGCTGGGAGGGAGTGTCTGCTGCTGATTGGCTGAAATGTGTCTGCAGACTGTGAGATACAGGGTCAAAGTTTACTCAATGATGACGAATAGGGGGCGGATCGAACATCGCATATGTTCGCCCGCCGTGGCGAACGCGAACAAGCTATGTTCGCCGGGAACTATTCGCCAGCGAACTATTCGCGACATCACCACTGATCACTGTATACTGTTGCTCTGAGCTAAATGATTACTGTATACTGTTGCTCTAAGCCAACTGATCACTGTATTCTGTTGCTCTGAGCTAACTGATCACTGTATACTGTTGCTCTAAGCTAACTGATCACTGTATACTGTTGCTCTGAGCCAACTGATCACTGTATACTGTTGCTCTGAGCTAACTGATCACTGTATACTGATGCTCTGAGCTAACTGATCACTGTACACTGTTGCTCTGAGCCAACAGATCACTGTATACTGTTTCTCTGAGCCAACAGATCACTGTATACTGTTGCTCTGAGCTAACTGATAACTGTATACTGTTGCTCTTAACCAACTGATCACTGTATACTGTTTCTCTGAGCTAACTGATCACTGTATACTGTTGCTCTGAGCCAACTGATCACTGTATACTGTTGCTCTGAGCTAACTGATCACTGTATACTGTTGCTCTGAGTCAACTGATCACTGTATACTGTTGCTCTGAGTCAACTGATCACTGTATTCTGTTGCTCTGAGTCAACTGATCACTGTATTCTGTTGCTCTGAGCTAACTGATCACAGTATACTGTTGCTCTAAGCTAACTGATCACTGCATACTGTTGCTCTAAACCAACTGATCACTATATTCTGTTGCTCTGAGCCATCTGATCACTGTATTCTGTTGCTCTGTGCCAACCGATCACTGTATTCTGTTGCTCTGAGCTAACTGATCACCGTATTCTGTTGCTCTGAGCTAACTGATCACTGTATTCTGTTGCTCTGAGCCAACTGATCCCTGTATACTGTTGCTCTAAGCCAACTGATCCCAGTATTCTGTTGCTCTAAGCCAACTGATCCCAGTATTCTGTTGCTCTGAGCCAACTGATCCCAGTATTCTGTTGCTCTGAGCCAACTGATCACGGTATACTGTTGCTCTGAGCCAACTGATTACTCTATACTGCTGCTCTGAGCTAATTACTGTATGCTGTTGCTCTGAGCTAACTGATATACTATTGCTCTGAGCTAACTGATATACTGTTGCTCTGAGCTAACTGATTAACGTATACTGCTGCTCTGAGCTAATTACTGTATGCTGTTGCTCTAAACTAACTAATTATTATATTTTGCTGCATTACCAAGTAATTTTGCTATATACATTATTTCCTTATTGGCATTAATTATATATATTTTTGGTGAATTACATTTTACGTGTAATGTTCCTTTACAAATATAAAATAAAAATGAAAGAATAAAATTGAAAACAAAAATCAATGCCAGATTGTATATTAACAAAACATATGAACATGCAGCAAACATTTACAGTCACTCAAAATTACATTTACACATTTTACTTGTTGCTAAAAAAAAAGTTACAATTATATCAAATTATATGCAGGCTCTAAAACATGATACAACCAACTTGAAGAAAACATCAAGGTCACTGGAACATTTATGCTTTGGCTTACAGGGACTCTACCAAGAACTGTGAAGGGAAAGCCATTTGGAGTTCCCTAGTATAGGGGCTTGGCCCATCTGTATAATTGCATGTCTCTGGTGACACAATTCCTCTATGCACCCACTGATAAGCTGTGCACCTTCCTTTTCTTCTCGTGGTAGATGGGTCTCTTTATTGGGCAGATATAAATTATGTAAATAAAAACAAAGAAAGTTCGCTATTCAGCTACCACACCAAACAGTACATATAATTACAAATAACTTTACTCATATTTGTAAAAATCACATAAAAATAAAATGGCTGGTACCAGCCTAAGTTCAACTGGTCATACAGTCCTCAGTCAACTTGGGAGAAATATCTTAGTCTTGAATAAATAAATGAATTCTGATGTGCTGGAATTCATTAAGGACCACTCCTCGCCATAAATCAAGAATCCAAAAGGTTACCTTGTTTAAAAAGTTCCATGGTAAGAACCCAGAAGTAATCACGGCCATAGAGTGCTCACTCGGTACACGAACTGATGTAAATCTGTGCATTTGTTCACTGCCACCTTCTGCATCCCACACTCGTCTGTGTCTAGGCTATGCACTGTGTACTGACATATTAGGAGATAGACTATATGTGTGGTATTGCATGAGCGCAGAACCAGCGTGATTCCCCCTCCCCCCCTATTTTTTCACAATACTTAGGTAGATTACAAAATTACACCAATCAGAAACAATAGTTGAAGGCTGCTTCAGAAAAACATCAATATGGTATAATTTAGTAAAGTATGCAAAGAAGTCTAAGTAGCTGCCTTTTATAGATTTGGTATGAAGTGATGCGCTAAGCTCTCCCAACTAGCCAATCTCTATATACTATCTCCTTCCTAGATAGTTAAAAATAGTACAAAAACAACAATATGGGTGGATGGCGCTACAAAACAGTTGGGTAACTAAGGTAATAGAATGTGTTAAAGTTTAATGAGGGGATATTCTCAAACTATCTTCTTGCTTAAAAACTAAATAATGAACATCACAATATCTTATTCAACAAACTGATTTCCACTCTGTGGTTTAGTCAAATCTTCAACAAATTTTATTGTCAATAATTATGAAAATATTTGTTCTAATAGACCAATATATATATTCTCAATTTTCATTCATCAAGCATTCATACTACAGATTACAGATTATTCTAAAATGCAATAAAATAAAAAAGATAACTGACTGTCAGCTTTTTAAATAACTTCTTATAAAATACGTTTGATAGACATAACAATTCTTCTAAAATTCTTGCCTCTGTGACTGTTACCTTTCTAAACAGTTTGCAAATACAAATTAATACCCTTAAGTATTCAATAACTTCTTATAAAATATGTTTGATAGAAATAACAATTTTTCTAAAATCCTTGCCTCAGTGACTGTTAACTTTCTAAACAGTTTGCTAATACAAATCAATAACCTTGAATATTCAAATAGATGGGCTGTGATCTATGACAGCGGTATGGTCTCGTATGTGTTCAGCCTGCAGGCTGTTCCGTTATTCAGATACAGACAGTTCTGTAGTTACCTCATCTGTGTAATCCCCTCAGACATATGTGAGAATAGCAATGGATCTTAGTTACAACCTGCTAAGATCATAGAAACCTCAGGCAGATTCTTCTTCTATTTACTGCCTGAGATAAAATAGCACAACTCCGGTACTATTTAAAAATAACAAACTTTTGATTGAAGAAAATAAACTAACTATATTTAACCACTCTCTCCTACAACATCCTAGCTTGTTGAGAGTTGCAAGAGAATGACTGGCTATGACAGTTAGGGGAGGAGCTATATTACAGCTCTGCTGTGGGTGTCCTCTTGCAACTTCCTGTTGGGAATGAGAATATCCCACAAGTAATGGATGATCCGTGGACTGGATACACCTTACAAGAGAAATGTCCACTACTGTTACAACAGATATGAGTGGTGGCACTAGTTGGCAAGTGGGCCTGGCACACACGCTGGCAGGCAGGCAACTGCAATTAGATTACACTAGCAGACTGATGTTTCACAGTCAAAAAAGTTTTTTTTTAAAAACATTTACACTACTGTTACAACAGATATGAGTGGTGGCACTAGTTGGCAAGTGGGCCTGGCACACACGCTGGCAGGCAACTGCAATTAGATTACACTAGCAGACCGATGTTTCACAGTCAAAAAAGTTTTTTTTTTTTAAAAATTTACACTACTGTTACAACAGATATGAGTGGTGGCACTAGTTGACAAGTGGGCCTGGCACACACGTTGGCAGGCAACTGCAAATTAGATTACACTAGCAGACTGATGTTTCACAGTCAAAAAAGTTTTTTTTTTTTAAATTTACACTACTGTTACAACAGATATGAGTGGTTGCACTAGTTGGCAAGTGGGCCTGGCACACACGCTGGCAGGCAGGCAACTGCAATTAGATTACACTAGCAGACTGATGTTTCACAGTCAAAAAAGTTTTTTTAAAAAAAAAAATTACACTACTGTTACAACAGATATGAGTGGTGGCACTAGTTGGCAAGTGGGCCTGGCACACACGCTGGCAGGCAGGCAACTGCAATTAGATTACACTAGCAGACTGATGTTTCACAGTCAAAAATGTTTTTTTTAAAAAAAATGTGCACTACTGTTACAACAGATATGAGTGGTGGCATTAGTTGGCAAGTGGGCCTGGCACACACGCTGGCAGGCAGGCAACCGCAATTAGATTACACTAGCAGACTGATGTTTCACAGTCAAAAATGTTTTTTTTTAAAAATATTTACACTACTGTTGCAACAGATATGAGTGGTGGCACTAGTTGGCAAGTGGGCCTGGCACACACGCTGGCAGGCAACTGCAATTAGATTACACTAGCAGACTGATGTTTCACAGTCAAAAAAGTTTTTTTTTTAAAATTTACACTACTGTTACAACAGATATGAGTGGTGGCACTGCAGGCAGGCAACTGCAATTAGATTACACTAGCAGACTGATGTTTCAGTCAAAATTACACAGACAAAAAAAAAAAAAAAAAAAAAAAGACTGATGTTCTAGCCCTAAAAAGGGCTTTTTGGGGTGCTGTCCTTACAGCAGAGATCAGATGAGTCCTTCAGGACTGTAGTGGACACTGAATACACTAGCCTAGCTATCAATTTCCCTATAAAATCAGCAGCAGCTACACTATCCCTCCTCTCACTAAGAATGCAGGATCAGAATGAATCTAAAATGGCTGCTGTCCAGGAGCTGGGAGGGAGTGTCTGCTGCTGATTGGCTGAAATGTGTCTGCAGAATGTGAGATACAGGGTCAAAGTTTACTCAATGATGACGAATAGGGGGCGGATCGAACATCGCATATGTTCGCCCGCCGTGGCGAACGCGAACAAGCTATGTTCGCCGGGAACTATTCGCCAGCGAACTATTCGCGACATCACCACTGATCACTGTATACTGTTGCTCTGAGCTAAATGATTACTGTATACTGTTGCTCTAAGCCAACTGATCACTGTATACTGTTGCTCTGAGCCAACTGATCACTGTATACTGTTGCTCTGAGCCAACTGATCACTGTATACTGTTGCTCTGAGCCAACTGATCACTGTATACTGTTGCTCTGAGCCAACTGATCACTGTATACTGTTGCTCTGAGCTAACTGATCACTGTATACTGATGCTCTGAGCTAACTGATCACTGTACACTGTTGCTCTGAGCCAACAGATCACTGTATACTGTTTCTCTGAGCCAACAGATCACTGTATACTGTTTCTCTGAGCCAACTGATCACTGTATACTGTTGCTCTGAGCTAACTGATCACTGTATACTGTTGCTCTTAACCAACTGATCACTGTATACTGTTGCTCTGAGCTAACTGATCACTGTATACTGTTGCTCTGAGTCAACTGATCACTGTATTCTGTTGCTCTGAGTCAACTGATCACTGTATTCTATTGCTCTAAACCAACTGATCACTGTATTCTGTTGCTCTGAGCTAACTGATCACAGTATACTGTTGCTCTAAGCTAACTGATCACTGCATACTGTTGCTCTAAACCAACTGATCACTATATTCTGTTGCTCTGAGCCATCTGATCACTGTATTCTGTTGCTCTGTGCCAACCGATCACTGTATTCTGTTGCTCTGAGCTAACTGATCACTGTATTCTGTTGCTCTGAGCCAACTGATCCCTGTATACTGTTGCTCTAAGCCAACTGATTCCAGTATTCTGTTGCTCTGAGCCAACTGATCCCAGTATTCTGTTGCTCTGAGCCAACTGATCACGGTATACTGTTACTCTGAGCCAACTGATTACTCTATACTGCTGCTCTGAGCTAATTACTGTATGCTGTTGCTCTGAGCTAACTGATATACTATTGCTCTGAGCTAACTGATATACTGTTGCTCTGAGCTAACTGATTAACGTATACTGCTGCTCTGAGCTAATTACTGTATGCTGTTGCTCTAAACTAACTAATTATTATATTTTGCTGCATTACCAAGTAATTTTGCTATATACATTATTTCCTTATTGGCATTAATTATATATATTTTTGGTGAATTACATTTTACGTGTAATGTTCCTTTACAAATATAAAATAAAAATGAAAGAATAAAATTGAAAACAAAAATCAATGCCAGATTGTATATTAACAAAACATATGAACATGCAGCAAACATTTACAGTCACTCAAAATTACATTTACACATTTTACTTGTTGCTAAAAAAAAAGTTACAATTATATCAAATTATATGCAGGCTCTAAAACATGATACAACCAACTTGAAGAAAACATCAAGGTCACTGGAACATTTATGCTTTGGCTTACAGGGACTCTACCAAGAACTGTGAAGGGAAAGCCATTTGGAGTTCCCTAGTATAGGGGCTTGGCCCATCTGTATAATTGCATGTCTCTGGTGACACAATTCCTCTATGCACCCACTGATAAGCTGTGCACCTTCCTTTTCTTCTCGTGGTAGATGGGTCTCTTTATTGGGCAGATATAAATTATGTAAATAAAAACAAAGAAAGTTCGCTATTCAGCTACCACACCAAACAGTACATATAATTACAAATAACTTTACTCATATTTGTAAAAATCACATAAAAATAAAATGGCTGGTACCAGCCTAAGTTCAACTGGTCATACAGTCCTCAGTCAACTTGGGAGAAATATCTTAGTCTTGAATAAATAAATGAATTCTGATGTGCTGGAATTCATTAAGGACCACTCCTCGCCATAAATCAAGAATCCAAAAGGTTACCTTGTTTAAAAAGTTCCATGGTAAGAACCCAGAAGTAATCACGGCCATAGAGTGCTCACTCGGTACACGAACTGATGTAAATCTGTGCATTTGTTCACTGCCACCTTCTGCATCCCACACTCGTCTGTGTCTAGGCTATGCACTGTATACTGACATATTAGGAGATAGACTACATGTGTGGTATTGCATGAGCGCAGAACCAGCGTGATTCCCCCTCCCCCCCCTATTTTTTCACAATACTTAGGTAGATTACAAAATTACACCAATCAGAAACAACAGTTGAAGGCTGCTTCAGAAAAACATCAATATGGTATAATTTAGTAAAGTATGCAAAGAAGTCTAAGTAGCTGCCTTTTATAGATTTAGTATGAAGTGATGCGCTAAGCTCTCCCAACTAGCCAATCTCTATATACTATCTCCTTCCTAGATAGTTAAAAATAGTACAAAAACAACAATATGGGTGGATGGCGCTACAAAGCAGTTGGGTAACTAAGGTAATAGAATGTGTTAAAGTTTAATGAGGGGATATTCTCAAACTATCTTCTTGCTTAAAAACTAAATAATGAACATCACAATATCTTATTCAACAAACTGATTTCCACTCTGTGGTTTAGTCAAATCTTCAACAAATTTTATTGTCAATAATTATGAAAATATTTGTTCTAATAGACCAATATATATATTCTCAATTTTCATTCATCAAGCATTCATACTACAGATTACAGATTATTCTAAAATGCAATAAAATAAAAAAGATAACTGACTGTCAGCTTTTTAAATAACTTCTTATAAAATACGTTTGATAGACATAACAATTCTTCTAAAATTCTTGCCTCTGTGACTGTTGCCTTTCTAAACAGTTTGCAAATAAAAATTAATACCCTTAAGTATTCAATAACTTCTTATAAAATATGTTTGATAGAAATAACAATTCTTCTAAAATCCTTGCCTCAGTGACTGTTAACTTTCTAAACAGTTTGCTAATACAAATCAATAACCTTGAATATTCAAATAGATGGGCTGTGATCTATGACAGCGGTATGGTCTCGTATGTGTTCAGCCTGCAGGCTGTTCCGTTATTCAGATACAGACAGTTCTTTCTTTGTTTACTTTTTTCACAGATATAGGTGCAGGTGCTTTCAAAAAGGCGTGTTCAAGTCTCTGCTTCTAACAAATAATCGGTGTAGGTGTTTTTTTACAATTGAGTGATCTGGAGCGATGTATTATACCAGAGTAAGTTGTGATAGCAGTTCTTGTAAATTACGGGAGGTAGCTCCCTTATGCTTTATCTACTTCAGCCGTTAGTGTTCAGATGATTTCTCACCTCTTTAACTGCCTTCTGCAGGGAATTTCAAATGTATATATACTCGCTCACCTGCTTTTGACTTATTTTGCGGCAGCTCTTCTCCTGCTGAGACCCGCTGTGCACTGCGCGCCTCAAGCAGCTAGAAATCTTTGTGTGGTTCTTCACTTGCGCAAGTCTTACTTACCACAGCCGTGCTTCCATCCAAGGGGTAAAGATTATAGTTGTTACTCTGCTCTTAAGTACAAAGTACGCAGAGTTCCTCCTTTCAAGTGTCCTTCTGTTTGTCACCTCTCACAGCAGTTCGCATACAGTCCTTTCTACGCGTTTCACCCTCTCATTCAGGGCTTTTTCAAGATGCTGTATGCCTCTATTTGCTCTCCTTAAATACACCTCAAAAACACCTGTAATTACTGAGTTCACTTCCTCCTCTGACCTGGAAGTCTTTCACCTGTTGAAATGGGATCCTTATGTTAAATCCCATACTGCTGTCTTTATGTTTTTAGTTACACCAAACTGTCAGTCTTTTGTTCTTTATTGATATTTTTAAAATTGTCGCCATGATTTATAAATTTGTTTCAAAAACACTTATAAATTTCTAACTTAAAATTCATAATGCAAATTTCAAAAATTATGATCTTCCTTATCCGGGTATTGAGCCCTTGTCTCCACGGTCTCAGGTTAGAGAGTTCCCTCTAAGCTATGTGGTCTATTATACCTATTCAGTGTGAATATTCATTAAATCTGATTTACTTTTTATTCCTCATATTCGTTATATCTCTAGTATTCATTTATGCCTATTACTGTTACCTTGTATAATTTCTTTATATGGATGTATAATTTCTTTTTATCTACCCCTACTTTAGGAGATGAGTTGTTCTTATTTGAGATTTGAACACCGGTCTTTTCCTTCCTAGGTTTACATGACTACCTCCATACCATATACTTTTTCTCAAGCTGTCTCTCTTTTTTAGATATTCTTCTCTTATATGATTTTAATTCCTTTTCATTTTTTACTCCCTGTAAAAATTTACTCATATTTAATTCCACTGTCTTCTCTGAAAAAAAGTAGGCTTATGGCTGACTAAGATAGGAAATACTTTTAATTTGGATATAATTCATCTCCCTTTCCTTAAGTCAAAAATGGGCTTATGTCTAACTCAGAATTAAGGCCATTTGGATATAAGGTGTCAAAATTATAGCTAATCTCTGCTTCTTTTTTGAGTAGGAGATTTTCAAAATGTCCTCCTCTCCAGCTTGTCCTTTATAAAATAAAGGACACAATAAGGTGCAGCACAAAAGGTGTAATATATATGCTACAGTGCTCCTGTAATCTGGTCTACATAGGCGAAACGTCAAGAATGTTACGTGACAGAATACGGGAGCACCTCTGGCATATCGAAAAAGGAAAATTAGAAACCCACTTATATCAGCACTTCAGGACAGTCCATAACAATAACGTAAATGATCTAAAATTTTGGGGTCTATGTAAAGTAAAGGGAAGGGAAGCTGGAGAGGAGGAAAATTTGAAAATCTCCTACTCAAAAAAGAAGCAGAGATTATCTATAATTTTGACACCTTATATCCAAATGGCCTTAATTCGGAGTTAGACATAAGCCCATTTTTGACTTAAGGAAAGGGAGATGAATTATATCCAAATTAAAAGTATTTCCTATCTTAGTCAGACATAAGCCTACTTTTTTTCAGAGAAGACAGTGGAATTAAATGAGTAAATTTTTACAGGGAGTAAAAAATGAAAAGGAATTAAAATCATATAAGAGAAGAATATCTAAAAAAGAGAGACAGCTTGAGAAAAAGTATATGGTATGGAGGTAGTCATGTAAACCTATGAAGGAAAAGACCCGTGTTCAAATCCCAAATAAGAACAACTCATCTCCTAAAGTAGGGGTAGATAAAAAATGTATACATCCATATAAAGAAATTATACAAGGTAACAGTAATAGGCATAAATGAATACTAGAGATATAACGAATATGAGGAATATAAAGTAAATCAGATTTAATGAATATTCACACTCAATAGGTATAATAGACCACATAGCTAAGAGGGAACTCTCTAACCTGAGACCGTGGAGACAAGGGTTCAATACCTGGATAAGGAAGATCATAATTTTTGAAATTTGCATTATGAATTTTAAGTCAGAAATTTATAAGTGTTTTTAAAAATATCAATAAAGAACAAAAGACTGACTGTTTGGTGTAACTAAAAACATAAATACAGCGGTATGGGATTTAACATAAGGATCCCATTTTAACAGGTGAAAGATTTCCAGGTCAGAGGAGGAAGTGAACTCAGTAATTACAGGTGTTTTTGAGGTGTATTTAAGGAGAGCAAATAGAGGCATACAGCATCTTGAAAAAGCCCTGAATGAGAGGGTGAAACGCGTAGAAAGGACTGTATGCGAACTGCTGTGAGAGGTGACAGAAGGACACTTGAAAGGAGGAACTCTGCATACTTTGTACTTAAGAGAGGAGTAACAACTATAATCTTTACCCCTTGGATGGAAGCACGGCTGTGGTAAGTAAGACTTGCGCAAGTGAAGAACCACACAAAGATTTCTAGCTGCTTGAGACGCGCAGTGCACAGCGGGTCTCAGCAGGAGAAGAGCTGCCGCAAAAGAAGTCAAAAGCAGGTGAGCGAGTATATATACATTTGAAATTCCCTGCAGAAGGCAGTTAAAGAGGTGAGAAATCATCTGCACACTAACGGCTGAAGTAGATAAAGCATAAGGGAGCTACCTCCCGTAATTTACAAGAACTGCTATCACAACTTACTCTGGTATAATACATCGCTCCAGATCACTCAATTGTAAAAAACACCTACACTGATTATTTGTTAGAAGCAGAGACTTGAACACGCCTTTTTGAAAGCACCTGCACCTATATCTGTGAAAAAAGTAAACAAAGAAAGAACTGTCCGTATCTGAATAACGGAACAGCCTGCAGGCTGAACACATACGAGACCATACCGCTGTCATAGATCACAGCCCATCTATTTGAATATTCAAGGTTATTGATTTGTATTAGCAAACTGTTTAGAAAGTTAACAGTCACTGAGGCAAGGATTTTAGAAGAATTGTTATTTCTATCAAACATATTTTATAAGAAGTTATTGAATACTTAAGGGTATTAATTTTTATTTGCAAACTGTTTAGAAAGGCAACAGTCACAGAGGCAAGAATTTTAGAAGAATTGTTATGTCTATCAAACGTATTTTATAAGAAGTTATTTAAAAAGCTGACAGTCAGTTATCTTTTTTATTTTATTGCATTTTAGAATAATCTGTAATCTGTAGTATGAATGCTTGATGAATGAAAATTGAGTATATATTGGTCTATTAGAACAAATATTTTCATAAGTATTGACAATAAAATTTGTTGAAGATTCGACTAAACCACAGAGTGGAAATCAGTTTGTTGAATAAGATATTGTGAAGTTCATGATTTAATTTTTAACCAAGAAGATAGTTTGAGAATATCCCCTCATTAAACTTTAACACATTCTATTACCTTAGTCACCCAACTGCTTTGTAGCGCCATCCACCCATATTGTTGTTTAAGTAGCTGCCTTGCAAATATGATCCAAAGAGGCATCATTCTTAAAAGTCCAAGATGTGGCAACTGATCTGATTGAATGGACAATAATCAGTTTAGGAGGAGACTGACCAACCTCCAGGTAAGCCTTCTGAATCAAAAGCTTAAGCCAAGATACTAAAGAGACAGCCGTAGCTTTCTGCCCTTTTCTAGATCCAGAAAAATTAACAAACTAGAAGTTAGTCTGAAATCATTAGTAGCCTGCAAATATTACTTCAAAGCTCTAACAACATAAATGAAGAAAAAGCCTGTCCACAGAATTTTTGGGATTAGGACAAAAAGAAGGAACAACAATTTCCCTATTCATATTGCCGAAGACACCACCTTTAGGTAAGAAATCAAAATTAGTACTTAAAACTGCCTTATCCTGATGAAAAATAAGATAAGGAGGATAACAAGAAAGGGAATACAATTCAGAAATTCTCCTAGCAGAAGAGATAGCCAAAAGAAACAATACCTTTGAAGATAAATGCTTGATATGCTCCTTAGGCATGGGCTCAAATGGAGGAGCCTGCAAAACCTTAAAAACCAGATTAAGGCTCAAGGGAGGAGAAATCTGCTTAATAAACAGGCTTAATCCTGTACAAGGCCTGAACAAAACACTGAATATCAGGAAGATTAGCAATCTTTTTATCAAACAGGACTGAAAGAGATGAAATCTGACCCCTAATAGAACTGGAGGGCAGCCCCTTATTCAAACCATCCTGAAGAAACTGCAAAATCCTAGGAATTTTTAAAAGAATGCCAGGAAAAACCATGATCCAAACACTAAGAAATAAAAGTCTTCCAAACCTTATGACAGATCTTCCTAGTCACAGGTTTACAAGCCTGAATCAAAGTCTCAACAACAAACCCAGAAACCTCTCTGTCTAAAAACTACCCATTCAATCTCTATGCCATCAAGCTTAGAGATTTGAGATCCTGGTGAAAAATAACAGACCCTGAAATAGAAGATCTTGCTGCAAAGGAAGCGGCCATTTTGGACACCAGGACATCTGAACCAATTCTGCAAACCAAGTCCTGCGAGGCTAGGCCAGCGAAATAAATATCCCTGATGACACCTCTTGTCTGATCCTGACAATCACCCTTGGCAGAAGAACCAGAAGAAGAAAGATATAGGCTAGATGAAAAGACCATGGAACTACTAGAGCATTCACAAATTCTGCCTGAGGATCTGTGGACCTCGCAAAGTACCTTGGAAGTTTGTGGTTGAACCGAGAGGCCATCAGATCTATATCTGGGAGACCCAAAATCTGATTAAAAACATCCAGATGAAGAGAATCTGAGATACTTCCCTAATCGTTAGGGAACTGTCAGTTCCCCCCTGGTGATTGAAACTGTGAAGTCCCCCCTGGTGATTGATATATGCCACTGCTGTAACATTGTCTGACTGAAAATGCAGATGAGGCTCCATTTCCAAAAGGGACCAACTCAAAAGGGCCTTGAAAATTACACACAGTTCGAAACTATTTATTGGTAATCTAAACTGGTGAGGGTGAACTCATTGTTCTCTCTGAGACCCCCAGACTGCATCCCAGCCAAAAAGACTCATGTGTGGTTATCACAGTCCAAATAGGATGATGAAAAGAAGCCCACTAAATAATAAAATAATGATCGAGCCACCAAGACAGGAACTGTCTTGTCTTGGGATCCAAACAAATCCTCTGAGAAAGCAGAGTATGATCCCTGTACCATTGCTGAAGCATACAAAGCAAGAGAGAGAGGACTCATGTGAAAACAAGCAAACAGAAAAGGCAATCATTAGGCCTTGAACTTCCATACAAAAAGCTACTGAAAGATACAGAACAGACTTGATTTGAACAAGCTGAAATCAACTTCAGCCGTCATTGTTTGGTCAGAGAGAGTATGATAGAGATGGAGTCGGTTTGGACATTATTATTATTCTTTATTTGTAAAGCGCCAACAGATTCCGCAGTGCTGCCCATGGGTACAAGGATAACAGTACAATGGAGAAACAATACGATAAAATACAAAATTTTAAAGACAAATACAGGGGGAATTGAGGGCCCTATTCCCATGAGAACTTACAATCTAGAGGCATCCAGAAAAGTGACTCTGGACTGGGGAACAAGATAATTCTTTGGAAAATTGACTCTCCAACCATGCTGCTGAAGAAACAACAGAAGTATGTTAATGTGAGATACTGCTAAATGAAAAGATGATGCCTGTACCAAGATATTGCCCAAGTAAGGAAATAAACTGGTCTCTTATCACATACTAGAGAGTACCCAGAATTTTTAAAAATATTCTGGGGGCAATAGCCAGACCAAATGGAAGAGCAACAAACTGAAAATGTTTGTTAATGAATGCAAACCTTAGAAACTGATGAGTCCTGTGAATAGGAACATGAAGGTAGCCATCCTTTAAATCTATTGTGAACATAAACTGACCTTGCTTCACAAGAGGCAGAATATTCCGAATAGTTTCCATCTTGAAAGTAGGAACCCTGAGAAACTTGTTTAGAGCCTTTAAATCCAAAACTAGTCTGAAAGTCCCTTCATTCTTTGGAACAATGAAGATATTCAAATAGAAACCCAACCCTTGTTGCAAAATTGGAACTGCAATAATGACTCCTAAAGATTCCAGATCTGAAACAAACTGAAAGAAGGATTTTGCTTTTCAAAATAGCCTTTGGAACATGAGAGAGAAAAAAACCTTCCTTTGGGTGGCCTCAACCTGAAACCTATTCAATAACTCTGAGAAACTATATTCAGAACATAGGGATCCTGAACAGACTGGGACCAAACCTCCTGAAAAATGCGTAACCTGCCCCTATATCTGAATCGGTGGCTGCGCCTTCATGCTAACTTGGATGATGAAGTAGGTTTCTTAGATTGTTTAGATCTGTTCCAATTTGAACTTGGCTTCCAATGTTTCTGCAACAAATATAAATGCAGGCGGCCTTTGCAAGCAGGCAGACAGGTTCTATAACTGTGAACCTTTTCTGAAAACTCCTTAATAAATGAGGGCCTAGGGTAAACCTTTTTGGAGAATTTAAAGAAGTCAAGCCATTAAAAAAAGGTTCCCATCGTTTTCATAGATTAACAGATAAAGAAAAAAATGTAAATGTCGCAAAATAGTGGGAAATCCAGACATGGACACATGCCCCAAAGTGCATAGACAGATATTGCTTTATCTCACTAATGAGACAAACAGAAGGACAACAGCGTACATATCGGGTCATCATGCATCTTGTTCAAATGACCGTTTCCTGGTATTGTAGGGCTCAATCAAGCTGACAGGACTAGAAAATGTTCTTTGTGAAATTGTCTAGTGGAAAAAAAAAAATGTTCCTCTGGTGATTAGCCGTAGAACAAGCAATGGTTGTGTTTGTCCATTCCCTAGTTGAGCACATCTCTCTCTTTATGTAGACACTTATTTTTGAAACAACTCATTTATTATCTATACCTTCTTGTGAATTTATCATACATATTAGAAAAACTAATTTTAAGTAGGAAAAAGGTCCTATTTTCAATACAGACATGAGAGAAGAGGAATGGTAGGTTTGAAGATTATCTGAGGACTTCAACAATTTCTAATCTTTTGAATGTTTAGTCAAACGTTTTAACTAAAGGTATCTGATAATTAAACATGTGCTCAACAAATACAAAGGTAACTAAGTCACAATTAAATGATAGCTCTAAATATGAACAAATAAAAAACAGGAAACAAACTAACCAATCTTTGAAAAACAAAAGACCTACAAAAACAAAATCTATTGAGCAGGAAAACAGATTGGTGAAGTAGTAAATGTCCTCATTTTATAAGAATTTCAAAATAGCTCAAAACAGATAATTAGCAGTTGATCACTTATTGTCCTTGATTAGGAAAAATACAGAGTTTTCCACCAATAACCCAGTAATCATTGACTCAATGGAGCACATTCATGATTTGGTATTAAAAATAAGGAAAGTTTACAGTACACACTTTTTTACACCTTGTATTGTAATGCAGGAGTCTCTGTTTCATATAAAAATATTACATAGCAACATAAACATTTATCAAGATAATAAAAAAATAAAAAACCCACGATAGGAAAAAAACATGACAAAAAAGGCAGAGGTAACTGTTTTAGGTTACTAAATGCAAATCACACTCTTTGTTAAGTTTATAAGGACTATTTTATTGCACCACTAATTAAATAACTACCTGTCACAAAATTCTTTTTTCAATAACATGCAAAAAGTGTAATATTATTTACTTTAGACTAAAGAAGACACTTTTTGAGCATTTAACTTACTGAAGGAATCCCTTGTCCAACACCACTATTGCTGTATATTTTTATATATGCTTCAAAAATAGCATTCCTTTAACTTTTTGGGTGGTACAGTAAAAATATTTTTTGGATTTAACAAAGAATAAAATAAATCAATGTCCATTTATAATTTGTGCAATGAGTCATGCAATGGTTAACATGCTAGCATATGTATTTTTGAAATGTCATTTAATGTTTTGAGTTATGGGCTGAGGCTATAAATAGTATTTCTTTGTGGGCGACAATATAGTCAGTGATTATGTCAAATATGATGAAGCACTTATGCAGTCATGTTTTGTTCCTGCCTGGTAATGTTGTATTTAAATTGTTGAAATAAAGTTTTGTATAAAGGTCTCAATTAGTCTAAGTGTGTGTGGTAACTCCCTTTATTCTTGTCGGTGTTACTGGAGAATTGGTGGGAAAAGCCTTATTTTCTTCCATGCTCACTTCTACAATAGAGCGCCTCTAACTTTTTTTTATTGTTTATTTGAATATTGAAACATAACCTAATACAACAAAGGAAAATGGAGAGGTAAGTAGTGATTATTTCAATCCAGAAAAACCGAACATGAAAACCAATTTCTTCTTGGTAAGGCTAAAGCCAGGGGAATATCTTTTTTTTGCCATTTCATTTTGATCTCACCTAACAAATACAGGAGCGGAAATTAGCTGGAGCTGCATATGAAGTGTAAAAAAAGTCCTTTATTAAAAATTTGGTTAAAAAACAAAACACAAAAAAACTAAACAAAACAAAAGCAATTTACTAACTGACAAATAGTAGGGAATATTGTTGACACAGATTATAGATGTACACAAAGCATCCAACGTTAGTGATATTTTAAATGGAGTTTAATTAATCAATTGTAATGAAGTTGCGCTGTAACTTACTTTTTAATATAGATATGAAATTCAAATACCCTCTCGCTCCGCTGTTCACTTCAATAGTAATTTTTCCTATGAGCTAACTGTTCGAATTTATCTCCAATCAGTGCTCTCCCCATATGGCACCTTTTGTTGTAGCTAGATCTCTGATTTGAGAACAATTCAAATAGCTCATAGAAAAGTTAAAATTTGGAATGGAAAGAAGAGCATGGGTATTAGAATTCCATATCTGTATTAAAAAGTAAAGTTATAGTGCATCTTCATTACATCTGAAGAATTAAACTTCATCTAAAAATGGGAGAATTTACCATCACTTTAATGAAGACAAAGGGTGGTGGGTCCCTTAGAGTAGCAACCATGATGTATTAAGAAAAGTGAAAATATTTTAAATTCATTCTCAAACCCCCCCCCCCAAAAAAAAAAAAAACACAACATAATCCAATTTATATCTGAAACAAAATGGTATAACTAGAAGGAGTTCTGAGGAAGACTTCTGGAACTAATATGCCACTAGTAATATTTATATACAAACATATTCTACAAGGGTTGATAGGAGAGTACTAAGATAGACATTTTGAGTCATAGTACAAATGTTTTCAGTTGATTCACCAGTTCTAAGTTAAGTAATCAAACAAAACTGAAGGGAGTTTGTGTGTCTCACGAGACACTTCTACAATTTTAGTAAATTCAAGTTAATATCTATCCTTTCTATTAAGGTTATACAATACATATTTACCGTTATTCTTGTGTTTTAAATGTTACAGCTAAAAAGAAAAATCAAGAAAGAAAAAAAATCTCTTTTTTAAAACACTAGAGAACCATATCTACTTTAAGAAAACAATCTACAAGTCATCACATAGTTCCATTTTTTAGCCACTGCGTGGGACTGACCTCAACTGCAATAAAAGGGGTTAATGATTACTTGTACAGATGTTAAGTTTTTATTTTCTCTTGGTCAATGTATCCCTACATTTTTACAGTGTGGTGACAGAAATCATATACATTAAGGCATCTGTATATCTCTGATGTGGCAGACCATATTGCTGTAGTCTATGCTAATGTGGTGACCAGACCACCCAATATGAATACCAGAATAACCTCTGTGTGGGCATTTTGTATTAAGATATCTGTATGTTGAATCACACTAAGTTCAGCTGCATCTTGTTGCTTCCTTAGGCCATGGATGATGGAACAGAAAATTACGTACACAGTAGCCTAGAGAGAAGACATTTGAAAAAGCAACCACAAACCTCTCAGTTTTTACTGAACTGCACAGACACCTGTTAGTCAGAAGATCGAAAAAGCCACAAACTCAGTCAAATTCTGGGATAGACATGATTTTGTACACTAGTACAGTATGTGCAGATTAAAACAGAAACCTCACCCATGGCATTCATGACCAAGCAGTTGTCTGCATATTAAATACATATTTAGTTACATCTTGTACTAACCAGATACAATGCATAGACGGATAACAGTATTTAATAAATACATATTCAAATATTACTCAACTTGAACTCTAAACTCTATGTGTACTGGTATGACTGTGAATAAAAAAAATAATTTATGTAAGAACTTACCTGATAAATTAATTTCTTTCATATTGGCAAGAGTCCATGAGCTAGTGACGTATGGGATATACAATCCTACCAGGAGGGGCAAAGTTTCCCAAACCTCAAAATGCCTATAAATACACCCCTCACCACACCCACAATTCAGTTTAACAAATAGCAAAGTAGTGTGGTGATAAAGAAAGGAGTAAAAAGCATCAACAAAGGAATTTGGAAATAATTGTGCTTTATACAAAAAAATCATAACCAGCATAAAAAGGGTGGGCCTTATGGACTCTTGCCAATATGAAAGAAATTAATTTATCAGGTAAGTTCTTACATAAATTATGTTTTTTGTCATGTAATTGGCAAGAGTCCATGAGCTAGTGACGTATGGGATAGCAATACCCAAGATGTGGAACTCCACGCAAGAGTCACTAGAGAGGGAGGGATAAAATAAAAACAGCCATTTTCCGCTGGAAAAATTAATTCACAACCCAAAATATAAGTTTATTCTCATAAATGAAATGAAAAACTTAAATCATAAGTAGAAGAATCAAACTGAAACAGCTGCCTGAAGAACTTTTCTACCAAAAACTACTTCCGAAGAAGCAAATACATCAAAACTGTAGAATTTAGTAAATGTATGCAAAGAAGACCAAGTTGCTGCTTTGCAAATCTGATCAACTGAAGCTTCATTCTTAAAAGCCCACAAAGTGGAGACTGATCTAGTAGAATGAGTTGTAATTCTCTGAGGCGGGGCTTGACCCGACTCCAAATAAGCTTGATGAATCAAAAGCTTTAACCACGATGCCAAGGAAATGGCAGAAGCCTTCTGACCTTTCCTGGAACCAGAAAAGATAACAAATAGACTAGAAGTCTTCCTGAAATCTTTAGTAGCTTCAACATAATATTTCAGAGCTCTCACCACATCCAAAGAATGTAAAGATCTCTCCAAAGAATTCTTAGGATTAGGACACAAGGAAGAGACAACAATTTCTCTATTAATGTTGTTAGAATTCACAACCTTCGGTCCGTAAAACTGCCTTATCCTGATGAAAATTCAGAAAAGGAGATTCCAAAGAGAGAGCAGATAATTCAGAATCTCTTCTAGCAGAAGAGATGGCCAAAAGAAACAACACTTTCCAAGAAAGTATTTTAATGTCCAAAGAAAGCATAGGCTCAAATGGAGGAGCCTGTAAAGCAATCAAAACCAAATTAAGACTCCAAGAAGGAGAGATTGATTTAATAACAGGCTTGATACAAACCAAAGCCTGAACAAAACAGTGAATGTCAAGAAGCTTAGCAATCTTTCTGTGAAATAAAACAGAAAGAGCAGAGATTTGTCCTTTCAAGGAACTTGCAGACAAACCCTTATCCAAACCATCCTGAAGAAACTGTAAAATTCTAGGAATTCTAAAAGAATGCCAAGAGAATTTATGAGAAGAACACCATGAAATATAAGACTTCCAAACTCGATAATAAATATTTCTAGAAACAGATTTACGAGCCTGTAATATAGTATTAATCACCGAGTCAGAGAAACCTCTATGACTAAGCACTAGGCGTTAAATTTCCATACCTTCAAATTTAATGATTTGAGATCCTGATGGAAAAACGGACCTTGAGACAGAAGGTCCGGTCTTATTGGAAGTGGCCAAGGTTGGCAACTGGACATCCGAACAAGATCCGCATACTAAAACCTGCAGCACAAACGATTTGCTCCATGATGATTTTGGAGATCACTCTTGGAAGAAGAACTAGAGGCGGGAAAATATAAGCAGGTTGATAACACCAAGGAAGTGTCAACGCATCCACTGCTTCCGCCTGAGGATCCCTGGACCTGGACAGGTACCTGGGAAGTTTCTTGCTTAGATGAGATGCCATCAGATCTATTTTTGGAAGACCCCACATCTGTACAATCTGAGAAAACACCACTCTCCCGGATGTAAAGTCTGACGACTGAGATAATCCACTTCCCAATTGTCTATACCTGGGATATGAACCACAGAAATTAGACAGGAGCTGGATTCTGCCAAAACAAATATCCAAAATACTTCTTTTTATAGCTTGAGGACTGTGAGTCCCACCCTGATGATTGACATATGCCACAGTTGTGATAGTCTGTCTGAAAACAAATGAACAGGTCTCTCTTCAATAGAGGCCAAAACTGAAGAGCCCTGAGAATCGCACAGAGTTCCAAAATATTTATCGAAATCTTGCCTCTTAAGATTTCCAAACCCCTTGTGCTGTCAGAGATCCCCAAACAGCTCCCCAACCTGAAAGACTTGCATCTGTTGTGATCACAGTCCAGGTTGGACGAATGAAGGAGGCCCCTAGAACTATATGATGGTGATCTAACCACCAAGTCAGAGAGAGTCAAACATTGGGATTTAAGGATATCAATTGTGATATCCTTGTATAATCCCTCAACCATTGGTTCAGCATACAAAGCTGGAGGTCTCATATGAAAACGAGCAAAGGGGATCGCGTCCGATGCTGCAGTCATGAGACCTAAAACTTCCATGCACATAGCTACTGAAGGGAATGACAGACTGAAGGTTCCGACAGGCTGCAACCAATTTTAAATGTCTCTTGTCCGATAGAGACAAAGTCATGGACACTGAATCTATCTGGAAACCTAAAAAGGTTTCCCTTGTCTGAGGAATCAAATAATTTTTTGGTAAATTGATCCTCCAACCATCTCTTTGAAGAAACAACACTAGTTGATTTGTGTGAGATTCTGCAGAACGTAAAGACAAGATTCTGCAGAACGTAAAGACAAGATATCGTCCAAATAAGGAAACACCGCAATACCCCGCTCTCTGATTACAGAGAGTAGGGCACCGAGAACCTTTGAAAAGATTCTTGGAGCTGTCGCTAGGCCAAAAGGAAGAGCAACAAATTGCTTGTCTAGAAAAGTGAATCTCAGGAACTGATAGTGATCTGGATGAATCGGAATATGAAGATATGCATCCTGTAAGTCTAGTATGGACATATAATGCCCTTGCTCAACAAAAGGCAGAATAGTCCTTATAGTCATCATTTTGAAAGTTGGTACTCTTACATATCGATTCAAAATTTTTAGATCCAAAACTGGTCTGAATGAATTTTCTTTCTTTGGGACAATGAATAGATTTGAATAAAACCCCAGACCCTGTTCCTGAAACAGAACTGGCCTGATAACTCCGGGTCTAATACACACTTCAGGAAAGCCTGAGCCTTTACTGGGTTTGCTGGGATGCGTGAGAGAAAAAAATCTTCTCACAGGCAGACTTACTCTGAATCCTATTCTGTACCCCTGAGAGACAATATTCTGAATCCATTGATTTTGGACCAAATTGGTCCAAACATTTTTGAAAAATCGTAATCTGCCCCCTACCAGCTGAGCTGGAATGAGGACCACACCTACATGTGGACTTGGGGGCTGGCTTTGATCTCTTAAATGGCTTGGATTTATTCCAATTTGAGGAAGGCTTCCAATTGGAAACAGATTCCCTGGGGAAGGATTAGGTTTCTGTTCCTTATTCCACCTCCATAGGAGGTAAAGTTTGTAAAACTGAATTGTTGGTGTGGTGAGGGGTGTATTTATAGGCATTTTGAGGTTTGGGAAACTTTGCCCCTCCTGGTAGGATTGTATAACCCATACGTCACTAGCTCATGGACTCTTGCCAATTACATGAAAGGAATCTCAATATGGTAGATTAGAATTCAAAGCTGAATCCATAGAAAGATAATGATGAGAAGAAAACCTCTACCTAAACACAAGTAGAAAAGATCTTTTTACCAAATGTTTCTTGATAACACAAATATATTGAACTGAAATATGTAACCATCTGAATAGAATGAGCCTAGCCACTAAAATATTCTGATTTTCCAAAATAAGCTTTTGGAAGCTATGGGCTGAACTCTGGAGAGAATGGGGAGGAAATTTCAGATTTATTTATTAGTAAAAAAATATATGAGAGCTTGGACTTCTGTAGCAGAAACTTTTTGCTTGTTCCTAGTATTGGTCCAGAATGAATCATATATACTAAACAACTAGCACAAGGAGTAATGCAGTACATGAATAGGTTGCCAATAATTGACATGCCTGTGTATCATGCATGCTTATGTTACAGTATTACAAAGGGAAAACAAGCAAGGTGGTGTAAGGAAGGGGTAATGACCAGGGGGCAGTGATAAGAAAATGTAAAAGAAAAAAAAGCAGAAGAGAATAAGGTAATCAAGGAGGAGCAAACAGCGCCAATGAGGGGAAAATAAGAAGGGGACAGTGGGGTATTGAGGGCATAAAAATAGGGGACAATAGGGTAAAGAAGGGAACACAAATGAGGGAAATGGGGTAAGGAAAAGGGGCAAGCAAGGGAAAAAAACAATTTATGTAAGAACTTACCTGGTAAATTCATTTCTTTCATATTGGCAAGAGTCCATGAGCTAGTGACGTATGGGATATACAATCCTACCAGGAGGGGCAAAGTTTCCCAAACCTCAAAATGCCTAAAAAAAAAACACCCCTCACCATACCCACAATTCAGTTTAATGAATAGCCAAGTAGTGGGGTGATAAAATAAGGAGTAAAAAAGCATACAAAAAAGAGGATCTGGAATAAAATAGTGCTTTTATACAAAAAACATAACCACCATAAAAAGGGTAGGCTTCGATGGGGGGCGGAGCAAGCCTGAAGCGGAGCAGTCGCAAGATTATAGAGCTCCGATGAAATAAGTTTAAAAACAGCAGTCAAAACTTAGCAATATACTTCAGTCACGAAGATCGGAGTGGCAACTCGCTCCTTGATCTGTACAGGTGAAAACGACTTGGAGAAGACAGTTTTGAGGGCTCTATTGGTCGGCTGTGAGTTGCAGGCGCCATTTTGGTATTCACGCCTGAAAGCTCAGAATAACATATCTGATCCCAGATAACCAGGATAAGCAGCATACCGGCGGAACATTAGAGGGATAAGCACCCTCGCAGCCATCTGACTGCAATCGGTAAGCCAACGGACCGAGTTGCCACTATTCAGACACGCATATATGGCAAGTATAAAGCTGCATACCACATTTTTTCTGAGCGCCATTCCCCCGTGGCAAAGTAAATCCTAAAGACTCAGAACCCATCTTGTACTCCCCCTTTTCCCCCTTACAACATAGGGCACTCACAAGACCTCCCATACCTAATGGGGTGAGAGATGTGATTATCAAATTCCATTATTATCATATTAAAGATAAACTCCTACAAGCAGCAAGGAAACAGCAAACGCTAGATTACGAGGGACATAAAATATCACTCTTTGCAGATGTATCGCCTATTACCCTCAAAAGAAGGAGGGAATTAAAACCAGTTGTATATTCTCTACTACAACCCCAGATCAAATACAAGTGGAATTTCCCATTCAAGCTCACCTTTGTCTATAACAGAGTCACCTACTCCTGTACTACAGTATCAGAAGGGAATGCCGTATTACAGAAGTTGAATCTGCTATCAAAAACACCAGAAACTCCGCTTCCACAACGTTCCCTGAGGAAAACCTTTGAAAGGAGCTGGACCCAGGTTGGAAAAGAAAGATCTGCCAAATTATCATCTACTAAAAATACCCCCACTCCTCGAGAAGCTCCTAATGAAACAGAGACATGATTCAGTAATTCTATACCACTACTGATCTTCTTCTACAGAGAACTTTCACTTGGATCTTTGGTGTAGTAAGCCCTCTATGAGTTTCTGATTATGTCGGACCTCTTAATTAGATTTATTAAAGGTTATACTATGTTAGGTCTTTATTAGATTGTTAAAGTTATACCTAGGTATTTGTTCTTCATTGTATATTTTAAGGGGAGTAGCATAAAGTTGGGTATTGAGAAAGAGTAAGCGAAAATTGTTGCAACCTCTAGAGCACAAGCAAAGGTAAGAAGAACAGTTAAAATAGACTCCTTGTCTAAGATATTGAACTACCTTCTCTCGTGATGCTCGACATCTATTACTACTTAGATTTAAATGTTGGTACATGGCTGAGTTGCGTCTGTACTGATTATACTGTTTATTATTGTTTTGGTTCTTAATATGTATGTGTTTTCTGATTATTATTTTCAGGGGTTTTTTTTGTTTTGTTTTTTTGCCATCCTCATTCCCCACTACTATCTGGGGTGGTTGTGGTCCATGAGATGACTAAGCCAAATTCAGTTCCACTTGGTAAGAAAATCTATGTCCAGTCTTTCAGGTCGCTTTCTGACATATTCACACAATTTTTAAAGTATAGCTATTAATATATGATCACATAATGTACGAGGATTACATTCTAATGTTAAGAGGAAAAAAGCAATCATTGACTATAGGTCTCGCAATGCTCACATTATTATGCTTCAGAAAACACATTTTACACAAACTAGAACACCCAAGTATTGGGACTCTCTATATTCGACACAATATCATGCGGTCGGTAAAAAAAAGAAAGGGAGGGGTTTCTATACTTCTACATTCTTCTCTTAATTTTCAGAGAAGAAAAAGATGCCTTCTCTGTTTCTTTCTTTGGATGCAGAGAAGGTATTTGATAGGGTTTCATGGAATTATATGTTTCAAGTGTTAGATGTCTGGTATTAAGCGACCCTTTCAAGACGCTATAAAATCAATTTATTCACATCCTACGACTTCTCAAGATTGCAGGTTAGCAATCACAAATAATATCGATTAGAAATGGGTGTCCCTTATAACCCTTATTGTTTGCTTTAAGTATAGAGCCTTTGGCGGCGAGACTGAGACTAGACCAGGACATATCGGGTATTAAAGTGGGAAACAAACACTACAAATTGGCGTTGTTTGCTGATGACTTCATCTTGATGATCCACTAGACCAATGACCTCATTACCGTTAGCTTTTCAGTTGATTGCTCAATTTGGTAGCTTTTTGGGTTTTAAGATAAACACGGACAAATGTGAAGCAATAGGAACTAATTTACCTAAACACAAAAAAAAATTACTAGCTATAAATTTTGACTTTAAGTGGGCCAATAAAGCCATAAAATATTTAGGGGTTGCCATCCCAGATAAGTTAGAACATTTGTACAAACTAAACTTTACCCCATTGCTATCTAAAATTAAAAAGGACTTAGAAGGGTGGTAGAGACACAGTATTTCCTTTTATGGCAGGATAGTGGTAAGCAAAATGACAATTCTCCCCAGAATTCTTTATCTCTTTCGCTCTTTGCCACTGTCAGTGCCCCTGAAGGTACTGCAGAGGTTACAAATATATTGTCATTCATATGGAAGAAGAAAAAAACTAGAATTAATAAGACAACAATGCTCACCCACAAAACTAAAGGAGGATTGGGAGACCCAAACTTCAGGTCATATTACTACTCGGCACGCATTGCTCAAACTGCCTTATGGTATAGACTGGATAATAAGATTGACTGGATTCAGTTAGAAAGTGACATGACAGAGATATACCCATTATATCAATTGTTATGTCCATCTGCGGCTCGTAACTTGTCTGTTTGGCAAGATTACTATTCGATCTCTCATACTGTTAAGATTTGGAAGAGTGTGGTGGAGGGAACACCTTTGATTGGGAAGGATTCGGGAATCACACCCTTACAGGTATTGATCCCTGATGTAGGAAAAGAAGTATTCAACATATGGGCTAGAAAAGGATTATACCGCATTGCAGACTTTATAAAGGGTGGTGGACTGCTCACTTATACTCAATATCAGGAGCTTACTCCTAGTACACCTCATGCCTGGTTTCACTACTTACAATTATTTACATCAGTACAAAAAACATTGCAGAACAAAGATAACCTCCCTAAAACATATTTAGAATTATTATGCTTGGCAACAAGCAGAACAAGAGGGGCTATTACAGGATTATATCCTGGTTTTAGTAGCTATAAAGGTATCAATCAGCTAAATTTTATGAGTTAATGGGAAAATGATTTACAGTTCACGAAAACGATCCCACAATGGGCTGAGAATATACATAGAGGTGAAACATTCTCGTTGAGTGCTACCTTAAGGAAAATTATTTGAAAGTTATGTTTCACTGGTACATGAGCCCCACGAGACGCAATCATATTTTTCCTACTGTGCAACCTACCTGCTTCAGAGGCTGCAATGATATAGGTACATACTTTCATTTGTGGTGGACATGTCCCATGATAACTCACATTTGGGATAAAACTTCTAGATTATTGAGAGACATACTGGATCAGGATTTTAGTCTAACACAGAGTCAAGCCTTATTACATTTCCCAACTAAAAATATAAACAAGTCAACAAATAAGTTAATTGCTTTAATCTGCACAGCAGTTCGCACAACTATAGCAAAATACTGGAAAACTTAAATTCCTAGTTTTCCAGTTGTTATAAATAAGATAAATGTTATCACTCTATGTCTGAGACCTCTGCTATACTTTTAGATAAGAGAGGCGGAGTTAGCTGTATGGGAAAGCTGGGTTATGTGGGAAGAGAAGCAACGTAGACGACATTGAAATAAATCATATTATACTAATGTTAAAGGAATTAAGGTGGTAAAGGGATGGTAGATATATATATCTTCGGTTTGGATGTTAAATAGTGAAGGGTACGATGGATGGTAGGGGGGGGAAATAAACCCTTTTTTAATTTTAATTACTTTTCTTTTCTGTTTTTGTACTCGTTGTGAAATGAAAATAATTCAATACAAATTATTTCAACATAAAAAGGGTAGGCCTCATGGACTCTTGCCAATATGAAAGAAATTAATTTATCAGGTAAGTTCTTACATAAATTATGTTTTCTTTCATGTAATTGGCAAGAGTCCATGAGCTAGTGATGTATGGGATAGAAATACCCAAGATGTGGGAGACCACAGAAGAGTCACTAGAAAGGGAGGGATAAAATAAAAACAGCTATTTCCGCTGAAAAAAATGAATCCACAAAAAATAAGTCTCTCATAAATTTCATATAAATTTCAAGAAAATACTTAAATCATAAGCAGAAGCATCAAACTGAGACAGCTGCCTGAAGAACCTTTCTACCAAAGACCGCTTCAGAAGACGCAAATACATCAAAATGGTAACATTTTGTAAATGTATGCAAAGAAGACCAAGTTGCTGCTTTGCAAATCTGATCAACCGAAGCTTCATTCTTAAAAGCCCAAGAAGTGGCAACTGATCTAGTAGAATGAGCTGTAATTCTCTAAGACGGAGACTGTCCCGCCTCCAAATAAGCCTTGTGAATAAAAAGCTTTAACCAAGATGCCAAAGAAATGGCGGAGGCTTTCTGACCTTTCCTAGGACCAGAATAAACAACAAATAGACTAGAAGTCTTTCTGAAATCTTTAGTAGCTTCGACATAATATTTCAAAGCTCTTACAACATCCAAAGAATGTAAAGATCTTTCAAGAGTATTCTTAGGAGTAGGGAACAACAATTTCCCTACTAATGTTGCTAGAATTCACAACCTTAGGAAGAAATTTAAACAAAGTCCGCAAAACAGCCTTATCCTGATGGAAAATCAGAAAAGGAGACTCATAAGAGAGAGAAGACAATTCAGAAACTCTTCTAGCTGAAGAGATAGCCAAAAGAAATAACACTTTCCAAGAAATTAGTTTAATATCCAAAGAATGCATAGGTTCAAAAGGAGGAGCCTGCAAGGCCTTCAAAACCAAATTAAGACTCCAAGAAGGAGAGATTGATTTAATAACAGGCTTGATACGAACCAAAGCCTGAACAAAACAGTGAATATCAGGAAGTTTAGCACTCTTTCTATGAAATAATACAGAAAGAGCAGAGATTTGTCCCTTTAAGGTACTAAAGGCAGACACACCTTTAGCCAAACCATCCTGAAGAAACTGTAAAATTCGAGGAATCCTAAAAGAATGCCAAGAGAATTTATGAGAACACCATGAAATATAGGTTTTCCAAACCCGATAATAAATCTTACTTGAAACAGACTTACGAGCCTGTAGCATAGTATTAATCACTGAGTCAGAGAAACCTATATTACTAAGAAGGTCTGACCTTAAAGGAAGTGGCCAAGGTTGGCAACTGGACATCCGGACAAGATCCGCATATCAAAACCTGTGAGGCCATGCTGGTGCTATCAGAAACACATGCAAATGTTCCAATACGATCTTGGAGATCACCCTTGGAAGAACTACTAGAGGCTGAAAAATGTAAGCAGATTGGTAAAACCAAGGAACTGCTAACGCATCCACCATCTCCGCCTGAGGATCCCTGGACCTGGAAAGGTACCTGGGAGGCTTCTTGTTTAGATGGGAAGCCATCAGATCTATTTCAGGGAGACGCCACATCTGTACAATCTGACAAATTACACCTGGATGGAGAGACCACTCCCCTAGATGTAAAGACTGACAATTGTCTACACCTGGGATTCCGCCCAAGAAAGTATTTGAGATACTTCTTTCATCGCAAAAGGACTGCGAGTCCCCCCTTGATGATTGGCATATGCCAAGCCTGAAGAGCCCTGCAAATAGCACAGAGTTCTAAAATATTGATTGGTAACCTTGCCATTTGAGGATTCCAAACTCCTTGTGCTGTCAGAGACCCCCAGACAGCTCCCCAACCTGTGAGACTTGGATCTGTTGAAATCACAGTCCAGGAAGGACGCATAAAAGAGGCCCCTTGAAGAATCCGATGATGGTCCAACCACCATGACAGAGAGAGTTGAATGTTGGGATTCAAGTATACCAACTGTGATATCCGTGTATAATCCCTGCACCATTAATTCAGCATGCAAAGCTGCAGAGGTGTCATATGAAAATGAGCAAAGGGTATCGCGTCCGATGCTGCAGTCATGAGACCTAAAATTTCCATGCACATTGCCACTGAAGGGAATGATCGAGACTGAAGGTTTTGACAGGCAGAAACCAATTTCATTCGTCTCTAGACCTAAAAAGGTGACCCTTGTCTGTGGAATCAAGGAACTCTTTGGTAAATTGATCCTCCAACCATGTTTTTGAAGAAACAACAGAAGTTGATTCATGTGAGATTCTGCTAAATGAAAAGACTGTGCCAGTACCAAGATATTGTCCAAATAAGGAAACACCGCAATACCCTGCTCTCTGATTACAGATAGAAGGGCACCAAGAACCTTTGAAAAGATTCTTGGAGCTGTTGCTAGGCCAAATGGAAGAGTAACAAATTGGTAATGCTTGTCTAGAAAAGAGAACCTCAGAAACCGATAGTGGTCTGGATGAATCGGAATGTGAAGATACGCATCCTGTAAGTCTATTGAGGACATGTAATGACCTTGTTGAACAAAAGGCAGAATAGTCCTTATAGTCACCATCTTGAAAGTTGGGACCCTTACAAATTGATTAAAAAACTTCAGATCCAGAACTGGTCTGAAAGAATTTTCCTTCTTCGGGATAATGAATAGATTTGAATAACCCAGACCTTTCCAGAATTGGAACTGGTACAATTACCCCTAAAAGCTCTAGATCTGAAACATACTTCAGAAAGGCCTGAGCTTTCACAGGATTTGTTGGAACGTGAAAAAGAAAAAATCTTCTCACAGGTCTTATTCTGAAACCTATTCGAGAACCCTGAGAGACAATATTCTGAATCCAATGATTCTGAACGGAACCTGCCCAAACGTCTTGAAATAATTTCAATCTGCCACCCCACCAGTAGAACTGGATTGAGGGCCACACCTTTCATGCAGTCTTGGGGGCTGGCTTTGGTTTCTTATAAGGCTTAAATTTATTCCAACTCAAGGATGGCTTCCAATTGGAGCCAGAGTCCTTAGGGGAAGGAGTGTTTTTCTGTTCTCTATTCTGACAAAAGGAACGAAACCGATTAGAAGCTTTAGATTTGCCTTTAGATTTTTTATCTTGAGACAAAAAACTCCCTTCCCCCCAGTAATAGTGGAAATAATAGAATCCAACTGGGAACCAAACAAATTGTTACCCTAGAATGATAACGATAGTAACCTAGATTTATATACCATGTCAGCATTCCATGATTTGAGCCATAAAGTTCTTCTAGTGAAAATAGCCAAAGACATAGATTTTACATTAATATTGATGATATAAAAAATAGCATCACAGATAAAATGATTAGCATGTTGAAGCAAACAAACAATGCTATGTAAATCAGAGTCTTTTTTCCCGTTGTGCTAAGCTATCCAACCAAAACGTTGATGCAGCCACAACATCAGCCATAGAAATGGAAGGTCTGAGAATATAGCCAGAATGCAAATAAGCTTTCCTTAGATAAGATACAATTTTCCTATCTAAAGGATCCTTAAACAACTATCTTCTATAGGAATAGTAGTACGTTTAACAAAAGTAGAAATAGCCCCATCAACCTTGGGGACTTTTCCCCCAAACTCTAATTTAGCCACTGGCAAAGGATCCAACTTTTTAAACATTGAAGAAGGAACAAAAGTACCACCAGGCTTAGACAATTCCTTCAGAAATAGCATCAGGAACAGGAAAAACCTCAGGAGTTGTCACAGGAGGTTTATAGACAGAATTTAAACGTTTACTGGATTTATTATCAAGAAGACTCCTCAATATCCAAAGTTATCAACACTTCTTTTAACAAAGAACAAATATACTCAATCTTAAAAAAGATAAGATGATTTATCAGTGTCAATGTCTGAAGTAGGATCATCTGAATCAGAGAGATCCTCATCAGAGGAAGATATATCAGTATGTTGCTGGTCATTACAAATTTCATCAGTAAATTTTTAAAAGACCTTTTACATTTATTTGAAGGCGGTATAGCAGCCATAGCCTTCTGTATCGCATCAGCAATATAATTTTTCATATCAACAGGGATATCATGTACTTTAGATATTGAAGGAACAACAGATACTGTACTAGCACTAATAGAAACCTTTTCTGCATGGAAAAAAAGCTTATCATGACAACTGTTAGACACTACAGTTGGAGATATAATCTCCACTATCTTACAACAGATACACTTAGCTTGGGTAGAACTGTGTTCAGACAGCATGGTTCCTACAGCAGTTTCTGAGACAGGATCAGTTTGAGACATATTGTAAAATGTAAAAGAAAAAATAACATTTAAACAGAATATCTTATTTCCACATATAGCAGTTTCAGGAATGGGAAAAAATGCAAATGCTAAAATTGGCAAAAAAAGCAAATAGCATAGCCCTCTGAGCATAAAGAAGGCAAGGAGCATATACGAAGTGGGGTAAAATAAAACTAATATTTTTGGCGCCAAATATGACGCACAACGCAAAAGGAAGTTGAGAATTTTTTGGGCGCCAACAAACATGCGGAAATGTCGCAACTCGCGTCAACTAAGACACAGGAAATGACGAACTTGCGACATTACAGACACACATTCGCGCTAATAAAAATGATCTCGCCAAGAATGACACAATAAATAACAGCATTTTGCGCCCTTGCGAGCCTAATTTGACCACAAGTTTTAAAGAAAAAAAGACTTAAATAATGGAAACTATTTCAAAAAGACTCTTGCCAATTACCCGTACATGAAATAATAATTATGTCACACTCAAAGAACAAGATCAAAGAACAAAGTTCTCTTGGTGCTGGGCTGGGTTATATCAGTAGAAGACAATACTGGGTTCCACTTTTGTCAGAGAACAGTAATTCATGACTAAATAGGGCACAGCTTTTAGTTTGATTTATCTCAATTTCTGCTGTGACATGCTCATAGTAGGGTCAGCTTTACCTTCTTTTTCATAATTGAAACAACCACTCAGTTTATGAGTCCACCACCAAAGTTCAGATTTTCAGTATGTCTACAGTTTCGTATAAATAACTAAGAGCATACTTAGTGTTACAGGTTATAGCAGAAGCTTTGTAACTTTCAGTTACACAAAAGGACAAGACAAAAAAGCAGTACACCTATTGTGAATTTGGTAGGATCAGGAGACAGTTGAAAGGTGGTGAAGAATAGTGGGAGAACAAACACATAATATGACCACTGGATATTGGGATAATCTAGTCTTCCTATATGCTAAGTTTCTTTAAATGATCATCACTGCAGGAAAAATTTAAATATAAAAGTTATTTTTTATGTTAATCTTTAAATCAATAAATCATTATCTCTACTTCATGTTATATCACTTTGGCTAAGTACACTATCACTTTAATTAGAGCCTTTTTAGAAACATAACTAGAGAACTTGGCATTACATAAATGTCCGGAACATTGATTTCAGAAGTAAGAATTCAGAATTATCTCTAATGTTGCTGCAAGAACCTTAGACCCTCTTAGGAGAAATATAGCAGCAAGCAATACAAAGAGAAATATCAGCAATACAAGAATCACAGAGCTTAAAGGGACACTGAACCCAATTTCTTCTTACGTAATTCCAATTTTAAGCAACTTTCTAATTTACTCCTATTATCAATTTTTCTTCGTTCTCTTGCTATCTTTATTTGAAAAAGAAGGCATCTAAGCTTTTTTATTAGTTCAGTACTCTGGACAGCACTTTTTTATTGGTGGATAAATTTAGCCACCAATCAGCAACAACAACCCAGGTTGTTCACCAAAAATGGGCCGGCATCTAAACTTACATTCTTGCATTTCAAATAAAGATACCATGAGAATAAAGAAAATTTGATAATAGGAGTAAATTTGAAAGTTGGTTAAAATTTCATGCTCTATCTGAATCACGAAATAAAAAAATTGGGTTCAGTGTAGAAGATGACTTGAGACTTATAAATACATCAGGCTTAAACTCAAGGAGAAACTTAAAGTGTATCATGAGAGATTTCCTCTGAAATGACATCAGCAGTACAGGCATCACCAATGTTAATCCGTCTCAAAGAAACACATCATTATAGACTACACAGCTTACATACTTTAGTAGAGTTTTTTTTTTTTAACTTTGATATCTCCTACTGGGGATCCTCTTAAAATATAATTCACAAAAATGTTAGTTTAGCAAATATTGCACCCAGCATGGAAAGAAATGGGGAGGAGCAATGTGGAAACCAAAACTCAGTGACTATATTAAAGGAACAGAATTCTGGGAAATATAAGTATGCAAAGATATGTCGTCATTTTGGAGATATCACAAATGCAAGCACAATTTCCCTGCTGCATGTCATGGAAGCCATAATACAAAAACAGCTGGTTTATAATACATAAAAAACACTGCATATATTTTCCTTCTTTCAAGCATGTTTTAAAAACAAAATGTATGCTTACCTGATAAATTATTTTCTTTCCGGACATGGAGAGTCCACAACCTCATTCCAATTACTAGTGGGATATTCACTCCTGGCCAGCAGGAGGAGGCAAAGAGCACCACAGCAAAGCTGTTAAGTGTCACTCCCCTACGCATAATCCCCAGTCATTTGACTGAAGGGAAATGGAAAAAAGGAGATAACACAAAGGTTTAGAGGTGCCTGAGGTTTAGTAAAAAATACTGTTTAATCTTAAGGGTGGGGTCGTGGACTCTCCATGTCCGGAAAGAAAATAATTTATCAGGTAAGCATACATTTTGTTTTCTTTCCTAAGACATGGATAGTCCACGACGCCATTCCAATTACTAGTGGGAACCACTACCCAAGCTAGAGGACACGGAATGAATAGGGAGGGAGAACAAGACAGGCAGACCTAAACAGAAGGCACCACCGCTTGAAGAACCTTTCTCCCAAAAGAATCGTCAGCCAAGGTAAAAGTATGAAATTTGAAAAATTTGGAAAAAGTATGCATAGAGGACCAAGTTGCAGCCTTGCAAATCTGTTCCACAGAAGCTTCAGTGGAGTGAGCTGTAATTCTCTCAGGAGGCTGCTGACCAGCAGTTTCATAGGCAAAATGAATCACACTTCTCAACCAGAGGGAATTAGGAGTAGCTTTCTGACCTTTATGCTTTCCTGAGAAAGAAAGAAACAAACAGGGAAGAAGACTGGATAAAATCCTTAGTAGCCTGTAGGTCGAATTTTAGAGCGCGCACAACATCCAAGTTGTGCAACAGACGTTCCTTAAACACAGGCCTGATTCTAACCAGGGCCTGACAAAAAGATTTAACGCCTGGTTCATCCGCTAGACGCTTATGTAAAAGAATAGATAACGCAGAAATCTGACATTTCAGAGAACTTACTGATAACCCTTTCTCCAGACCTTCCTGGAGAAAAGACAAACTTCTAGGAATCCTAACCCTACTCCAAGAGTAGCCCTTTGATTCACACCAATAAAGGTATTTACGCCATACCTTATGGTAAATTTTATGAGTGACAGGCTTGCGAGCCTGGAGCATAGTCTCAATGACCGACTCAGAAAACCCACGCTTAGCTAGAACTAAGCGTTCAATCTCCAAGCAGTCAGCTTTAGAGAAACGAGATTTGGATGGAGGAATGGACCCTCAGAAGGAGACATCTTCACTAGGTCTGCATACAAGATCCTGCAAGGCCATGCAGGAGCTATTAGAATTACAGACGCTCTCTCCTGTTTGATACAAGAAATGACTTGTGAAAGGAGCACAAATGGAGGAAACAGGTATGCTAGACCGAAATCCCAAGGAACCCCCAGAGCATCTATCAGGGCAGACTGAGGATCTCATGACCTTGAACGGTACCTTGGACGCTTGGCGTTCTGACGAGACGCCATCAGATCTAACTCCGGTACCCCCCACTTGAGGGTTAACTTGGAAAAGACTTCCGGATGGACAGCCCACTCCCTGGGATAAAATGTCTGTCTGCTCAGGAAATCCGCCTCCCAGTTGTCCACTCCTGGAATGTGGATGGCAGATAGACAACAATTGTGAGCTTCCGCCCACTGAATAATCTGAGTGACATCCTTCATGGCTAAGTAACTCCGAGTTCCTCCTGGGTGGTTTATGTAAGCCACTGAGGTGATGTTGTCCGATTGGTACCTGATAAACTGGGCTAAGGACAATTGAGGCCACGCCATAAGCGCATTGAAAATTGCTCTCAACTCCAAGATGTTTATGGGGAGAGCAGACTCCTCCCAAGTCCATAGTCCCTGTGCCTTTAATGAGCCACAGACTGCTCCCCAGCCTAGCAGGCTGGCGTCCGTGGTCACGATCACCCATGAGGGTCTACGGAAGCATGTGCCTTGAGACAGATGGTTCTGAGACAGCCACCACAAGAGAGTCTCTTGTCAACTGGTCTAGATCTATCCTCTGAGACAGATCTGAATGGTCTCCGTTCCATTGTCTGAGCATGCATAATTGCAGAGCTCTCAAATGGAATCGAGCAAATGGAATGATGTCCATGGAAGCGACCATCAGACCAATTACCTCCATACATTGAGCCACTGATGGCCGAACAGTAGACTAAAGAGAGAGGCAAGAGGAGAGAATTTTGGATTTTCTGACCTCTGTCAGAAAAATTTTCATAGATAGGGAATCTATTATGGTCCCTAAGAAAACCACCCTTGTAGCTGGAGCAAGGGAACTCTTTTTCAGATTCACTTTCCATCCGTGGCAACGTAGAAAAGACAACACAATCTCTGTATGAGAGTTTGCTTGTTGAAAAGATGGCGCCTGAACCAATAGGTCATCCAGGTAGGGCGCCACTGCTATTCCCAGAGACATGATCACTGCCAAGAGAGCCCCCAGAACCTTTGAGAAAATTCTGGGAGCTGTGGCAAGGCCAAACAGAAGAGCCATAAACTGAAAGTGTTTGTCCAGAAAGGCGAATCTCAGGAACTGGTGATGATCCCTGTGGATGGGAACATGAATATACGCATCCTTCAGGTCTATGGTCGTCATTAACTGACCCTCTTGGACCAAAGGAAGAATGGAACAAATGGTTTCCATCTTGAAGGATGGTACCCTGAGAAACTTGTTGAGACACTTTATGTCTAAAATGGGTTGAAAAGTTCCATCTTTTTTGGGAACCACAAACAGATTTGAATAGAATCCTAGACCCTGTTCCCTTACTGGAACAATCCTGAACGCAGTTCAATAATGCCTCTCTTTTTACCTGATCTGCAGTCTTGAGATGTGGAATCTGCCCTTGGGAGGGAAAGACTTGAATTCTATTTTGTAACCCTGATATACTATGTCCACAGCCCAAGGGATCTGGGACATCTTGTATCCATGCTTGACAAAACAGGGAAAGTCTGCCTCCATTTGATCCGATCCTGGACCAGACCCTTCATGCTGACTTAGACTCAGCTGCGGGTTTCTTTGATTGCTTCCCCTTGCTCCAAGACTGATTGAGTTTCCAAGAAGACTTGGACTGTTTCTTTCGTAACTTTTGACCTTTGAAGTAACGAAAAAAAAGAAAATTACTTTGATGTCCTTTAGGTCTGTTCTTCTTGTCTTGTGGTAGAAAACACCTTTTTCCACCCTTAAAGGGACAGTCTAGGCCAAAATAAACTTTCATGATTCAGATAGAGCATGTAATTTTAAACAATTTTCCAATTTACTTTTATCACCAATTTTGCTTTGTTCTCTTGGTATTCTTAGTTTAAAGCTTAACCTAGGAGGTTCATATGCTAATTTCTTAGACCTTGAAGCCCACCTCTTTCAGATTGCATTTTAACAGTTTTTCACCACTAGAGGGTGTTAGTTCACATATTTCATATAGATAACACTGTGCTCGTGCACGTGAAGTAATCTGGGAGCAGGCACTGATTGGCTAGACTGCAAGTCTGTCAAAAGAACTGAAAAAGGGGCAGTTTGCAGAGGCTTAGATACAAGATAATCACAGAGGTTAAAAGTATATTATAATAACTGCGTTGGTTATGCAAAACTGGGAAATGGGTAATAAAGGGATTATCTATCTTTTAAAACAATAAAAATTCTGGTGTAGACTGTCCCTTTAATATCAGAAATTATTTCTGCCAGACCAGGTCCAAACAAGGTTTTACCCTTGTAAGGAAGCGCCAGAAGCTTGGACTTGGAGGTAACATCAGCTGACCAAGATTTTAGCCACAAAGCCCTGTGGGCTAAGACAGTGAAGCCAGACATCTTGGCTCCCAGTCTAATATTTTGTATGTTAGCATCAGAAATAAAGGAATGGGCTAGTTTGAGAGCCTTAATCCTATCTTTAATCTCTTCCAACTGAGACTCTTCTAAAATTGATTCAGACAAGGCATCGCACCAATAAGATGCAGCACTTGCTACTGTGGCAATACAAATTGCAGGTTGCCATTGAAGACCCTGATGAACATATATCTTTTTCAAATAAGCCTCCAACTTCTTGTCCATGGGATCCTTAAAATAGCAGCTATACTCTATAGGGATCGTAGTTCGCTTAGCCAGAGTAGAAATAGCCCCTTCTACTTTAGGCACCGTGCGCCATGAATCTTTAATGGAGTCAGCAACAGGAAACATCTTTTTAAAGACGGGAGACGGGGAGAAGGGTATTCCTGGCTTCTCCCATTCCTGTGAAATAATCTCTGTCACACGGTCTGGAACAGGAAACACTTCCACAGGGGAAGGAACATCACAGTATCTATTAAGCTTACTAGATTTCTTAGGGTTGATAATGACAGAAGTATTAGAGTCGTCCAAAGTAGCCAATACCTCCTTTAGCAGTACATGGAGGTGTTCAAGCTTAAATTTGAAGTTTACTTCTTCAGCATCAGACAAAGGAATTATACTGTCCGAATCTGAGATTTCACCCTCAGAGGCTACCGAGGTATCCTCCTCATCAGACTTATGAGAGAGTGCAACCTGCATAGCCGCAGACGGAACAGACACCTTACTATCTGACAACTTTTTAGATTTCCTCTTGTGCTTCCCCAACATGGGAAAAGCAGATAAAGCTGCTGATAGCGCAGCAGCAAAATCTGAAGGCAAATAAACTCCTCCAGAAGGCTGAGAGGAACTGCAGGGCACTGTATGTGACGCCATTGAGGCTTGGGATGTTTGAGGAGAAAGCTGCGGCATAACCTGAAGAGCATTATCCTGGGAGACAGGCTCAGAGGGCAATAACTTATCTTTACACTCTATAGTTCTCGCTAAACATGCAGCGCAGAATTGCATAGGTGAAACAATTTGTGTCTCCAGACATAGTAAACATCTGTCAAAAGCAACAGCTTCCTGATCCATGTCTTAACTTAAAAGTTAAAATTCCCAAAATAAAAGTAATGACAAGAAAATATAAAATGACTGTCACTTTAGCAAAACTCTGTTATTCCCACAGAGCATTATACACGCTTAATTAAACTCTTGAAATAAAAGAAAAAAAGTTTTGAACCTCTACACCTCAGCTCTGAGGTGCCCCACCGTATTAACTTGTAAAGAAACCAATGTTAGATTGATAAGAATCTCCATCAGTGATAATTCCGACACAGGAGAATCATAGATTAAGTGATGCCGCTCCGCTCCGACCTTCAACAATCTTATTTCAAAAGAGAGCGGGAAGTCACATGACCAGCAGAGAAGGGAAACTGCGTAGTAACTTTAAGCGCGCATTCCCTAGCTCTGCCAGAAGACCGGAGTTTAAATTACAAACCGGATAATAAAACTAACTGAACAAACTAACAGACGTTCGTGCAAAAAAGCCCAGTCATAAGTCCCATCACATAACTAAGCCCCAATAAAAGTTTTATGTCCACATTAAACATTTCAGAGTCAGAAAAGAAAAAGATCCCATACATAAAGGGAAGATTAACCCCTAGTCTCCCAAAATCAGTGCCTGCAACCTGCACAAGTAAATCCTGTATAATGGATTATCTTTAAAATGTCCCAATAATACTGCAGCTGTCACTTCGCGCTGCTCTAGCCGTTGCTAGGGGTGCGGCGTCTCCTTCTCTGCTTGTTGTCAGGGGCAGTGTCGGCTCTGGATGCGTGCCGAGCTGATGTCATCGCTGCATGCTCCAGATGCCGGGCAGACCTCTGAGGTGCGAATCTGCACCTATTTAAATCTGGGAGGAACGATCTTTCACTGTCCAAGTATAGGTGTTACTCTGTGTGCTCCTGGGTGTGACAGATTGTTCCATATAGCTAATAACATTGTTGCTGAACCTGCCTGTTTACTGACTACTCGATCTGCCTTAACCCTTAATCTGCTGGACTGATATTTGTTGCTGAACTCTGCCTGACTACTCTGCCTGTTTAACCCCTGCATTGCTGGACTGATTAACTGCATCTGATCCCTGCCTGTCTGACCACTCTGCTCATTAACCCCTGTTGTTCTGGATTGCCTCTTTGTTGCCAAACCCTGCCTGCCTGACCATTCTAGTGGTGTGCCTTTGGACTGCTTTACTGTTGCCGAACCCTGTCTGCCTGACCATTCTAGTGGTGTGTCCTTGGACTGCTCTGCCGTTGCCGCTGGGGACTGTCCTGCCTATGGTGAGTGTCGCTCTCCTCATTTTACTAACTTTCTCTACTCTGGGATATTCCCTATCATTCCGACTCGATGCCGGGATAACAAGACTACTGGCCGAGTTCGGTCTGATAGAGGAGTATCCCACGAGCATTACATTATACTTGGGCCATGCAGCAAGATGAGGTTGCACGGGCTGTTTATCTCCAGGTATTGATGTTGGGAACCCATACCACACAGTTGCAGAATATGGATTTCAAGCTAGAGGCTATTACCGCTCAACTCTCCTTACTAGTGGCAGCAAGGGATGCTGCTCCTGTTGCTACACCACCAGCCCCTGCTCCCAGTGCTGTGGCTTCTTCCTCCACTTCTGGAAGCATACCTAGGATACCCTTGCCTGACAAGTTTGACGGTACTATTGACTGTAGGGACTTTCTAAACCAATGCAGGCTGCACTTCCGCAATGATCCTCACACCTTCCAGTATCATCAGTCAAGGGTCACCTTTGTCATTTCCTTGCTAAAGGACAAAGCTCTAGCCTGGGTCTCTCCCCTTCTGGAACAGAATGCTACACTCCTGCATGATGCTGACAAGTTCATTTTTGCTTTGTCTTCTGTGTTTGGGACTTCTGGCTGTACCTCTTCTTGCGGAATATTCGCTCCTGGATCTCCGCCAAGGCAGTAAAACTGTGGCACAGTTTGCCATCGAGTTCTGCACCTTGGCACGGGAAACCACTTGGGATGACTGTGCTCTCAAGGCAGCCTTCAGGAGGGGTCTCCATGAACGCATCAAAGATGAACTCACTTGTCATGATATTCCTTCTTTGGACGATTTTATAGCGCTTTGTATCAATCTGGACTCTCGCTTTCAGGAAAGGCAAGCCGAGAGAGATAGAACTAGGAGGGTCCTTCCCTCCCGACCTCCTGTTCGCCCGGTTTCGGCAGCAACCGCTACCCCTTCAGCTACTCCCTTTGTGCCATGGGATCTCTCCTCTTTCAAACCTTTAGAGTCTGAAAGACCGAGAAGGAGACTGAGACTATGTTTTTATTGTGGATCTAGCACCCACCAACTGAAGAACTGTGACATTAGGCCGGGAAAAGCCAATGCTTAGGGGATAACGCTGGGGTACCTCTAAGCATGGGCTCAACAAAACACCCTCACTCCTCTCAAATCCTGGTACCGGTTACCCTTACCTTCCTTCAGAATACTATCCACACTCAAGCCTTCATTGATTCAGGGGCAGCTGGAAACTTCCTGGATCACCATTTTATGATTCAAGCTGGTTTGCCTCTTCTGCAGAAAAGACATTGTCTCAAAATAACCACCCTGGATGGCACCCCCCTTGGTTCAGGCGTGATCCATTTTGAGTCAGCACCCCTGACCCTGACTGTGGGAGTCCTCTACTCAGAACAGCTGCAGTTTGAGGTCATTCATTCCCCAGCACAGCCTGTCATCCTTGGTCTTCCTTGGCTTTGGTTACACAATCCACAGCTCGACTGGGCTGAGGGACAACTGGCCTCCTGGGGTACCTCCTGCTTCCACTCCTGCCTTGCTAAAGTCACTCCTCTGCCCCGTATTCCCATAGCCAGTATACAGACTCCTTCAAACCTTCCTTCAGTATACACGGACTTTGCGGATGTCTTCGAGAAAAAAGCAGCTGACGTGCTGCCACCCCACCGTCCTTATGACTGCAAGATTGACCTCTTTGATGGAGCCCCACTTCCTAAAGGGAGGGCTTATCCTCTTTCCACGGCTGAAACCAAATCCATGGAGGAGTACATCCAGGAGAACCTAGCTAAAGGCTTCATTCGCCCTTCCTCCTCTTCTGCTGGGGCTGGCTTCTTTTTTGTCAGTAAGAAGGATGGTGGGCTCAGACCCTGCATTGACTGCAGGGCTTTGAACAACATAACCATCAAGAATCCCTATCCTATACCATTGATCACCGACCTGTATGACTCACTCCAGGATGCTCGCTTTTTCACCAAATTGGACTTACGTGGGGCATACAATCTGATTCGCATCTTTCCAGGCCACGAATGGAACACCGCCTTTAACACAAGATCAGGGCATTACGAATACCTAGTAATGCCCTTTGGGCTGTGTAACGCCCCTGCAGTATTCTAGGCATTTGTCAACAATGTCTTCCGTTACCTCCTCAACCGAACTGTCATCGTTTATCTGGATGATATCCTTGTTTTCTCTTCCACTTTAGCAGAGCATCATAGGCATGTGAGACAGGTGCTTCTTCGCCTCAGAGAGAATTCCTTGGTAGCCAAGCTAGAAAAGTGTGAGTTTGATCAGGAGCAAATCCAATTCCTTGGTTACAGCATGTCATCTCGAAGGAGAGTTTTGCCATGGATCCTGCTAAACTCACCGCAGTACTGGAATGGCCACAACCTACCTCCTTAAAGGAATTGCAGAGGTTCCTGGGATTCTCCAATTATTACCGCAAGTTCAAAAAAATGCCTTCTCTTGTCTGAAAAAGTAAATTTATGCTTACCTGATAAATTAATTTCTTCTATGGTAAGACGAGTCCACGGATTCATTCTTTACTTGTGGGATATTATCCTCCTGCTAACAGGAAGTGGCAAAGAGCACCACAGCAGAGATGTCTATATAGCTCCTCCCTTAGCTCCACCCCCAGTCATTCGACCGAAGGTACAGGAAGGAAAAGGAGTAACTACAAGGTGCAGAGGTGACTGAAGTGTAAATCAAAAAAATATAATCTGTCTTAAAATGACAGGGCGGGCCCTGGACTCGTCTTACCATAGAAGAAATTAATTTATCAGGTAAGCATAAATTTACTTTTCTTCTATAAAGGTAAGACGAGTCCACGGATTCATCCTTTACTTGTGGGATACAATACCAAATCTACAGGACACGGATGAATGGGAGGGACAAGACAGATGGTTAAACAGAAGGCCCCACTGCTTGATGAACTTTTCTCCCAAAAATAGCCTCCGAATAAGCAAAGGTATCAAATTTGTAAAATTTGGAAAAGGTATGAAGCGAAGACCAAGTCGCAGCCTTACAAATCTGTTCAACAGAAGCATCATTTTTAAAAGCCCATGTGGAAGCCACCGCTCTAGTAGAGTGAGCTGTAATTCTTTCAGGAGGCTGCTGTCCAGCAGTCTCGTATGCCAAACGGATGATGCTTTTCAGCCAAAAGGCAAGAGAGGTAGCCGTAGCCTTTTGACCTCTACGTTTTCCAGAATAGACAACAAAGAAGATGTTTGACAGAATTCTTCGGTCGCTTGCAAGTAAAACTTTAAAGCACGAACCACATCCAAGTTGTGCAATAGACGCTCCTTCTTGGAGAAAGCATTAGGACACAGAGAAGGAACAACAATTTCCTGATTAATATTCTTATTAGTAACAACCTTAGGAAGGAATCCAGGTTTGGAACGCAAAACCACCTTATCAGCATGGAAAACAAGATAAGGTGAGTCGCATTGCAATGCAGATAGTTCAGAAACTCTTCGAGCCAAAGAGATAGCAACTAAAAACAGAACTTTCCAAGATAGAAGCTTAATATCTATGGAATGCATAGGTTCAAACGGAACTCCTTGAAGAACCTTAAGAACTAAATTCAAACTCCATGGCGGAGCAACAGGTTTAAACACAGGCTTGATTCTAACTAAAGCCTGACAGAACGACTGAACGTCTGGAACATCTGCCAGATGTTTGTGCAGTAGAATTGATAAAGCAGATATCTGTCCCTTTAAGGAACTAGCTGATAGCCCCTTCACCAATCCTTCTTGGAGAAAGGACAAAATCCTAGGAATCCTGATCTTACTCCATGAGTAGCCTTTGGATTCGCACCAATAAAGATATTTACGCCATATCTTATGATAAATTTTCCTGGTGACAGGCTTTCGAGCCTGAATCAAGGTATCTATGACCGACTCAGAGAACCCCCGCTTGGATAAGATCAAGCGTTCAATCTCCAAGCAGTCAGTCGCAGAGAAACTAGATTTGGATGCTGGAACGGACTTTGACTCAGAAGGTCCTGTCTCAGTGGCAGAGTCCATGGTGGGAGAGATGACATGTCCACCAGGTCTGCATACCAAGTCCTGCGTGGCCATGCAGGTGCTATCAAAATCACTGAAGCTCTCTCCTGTTTGATTCTGGCAATCAGACGAGGGAGGAGAGGAAATGGTGGAAACACATAAGCCAGGTTGAACGACCAGCGTACTGCTAGAGCATCTATCAGCACTGACTGAGGATCCCTTGACCTGGACCCGTATCAAGGAAGTTTGGCATTCTGAAGAGACGCCATCAGATCCAATTCTGGTGTGCCCCATTGCTGAATCAATTGAGCAAACACCTCCGGATGGAGTTCCCAATCCCCGGATGAAAAGCTGACGACTTAGAAAATCCGCTTCCCAGTTCTCCACTCCTGGGATATAGATTGCTGATAGATGGCAAGAGTAAGTCTCTGCCCATTGAATTATTTTGGTAACCTCTATCATCGCTAGAGAACTCCCCCCTGATGATTGATATATGCTACAGTCGTGATATTGTCCGACTGGAATCTTATGAATTTGGCCGACGCCAGCTGAGGCCACGCCTGAAGCGCGTTGAATATCGCTCTCAGTTCTAGAATATTTATCGGGAGGAGAGCCTCCTTCTGAGTCCACAATCCCTGTGCTTTCAGGGAATTCCAGACTACACCCCAGCCCAATAGGCTGGCGTCCGTCGTCACTATGACCCACGCTAGCCTGCGGAAACACATTCCCTTAGACAGATGATCCTGTGACAACCACCAAAGAAGAGAGTCTCTGGTCTCTTGGTCCAGATGTATCTGAGATAAATCTGCATAATCCCCATTCCACTGAGCATGCAAAGTTGCAGTGGTCTGAGATGCAAGCGAGCAAACGGAACTATGTCCATTGCCGCTACCATTAAGCCGATTACCTCCATACACTGAGCCACTGATGGGCGAGGAATGGAATGAAGAGCTCGGCAGATGGATAAAAATTTTTATTTCCTGAGCTCCGTCAGAAAATTTTTCATGTCCACCGAATCTATCAGAGTTCCCAGGAAAGGAACTCTTGTGAGAGGGATAAGTGAACACTTTTGTACGTTCACCTTCCACCCGTGAGATCTTAGAAAAGCCACCACGATGTCCGTGTGAGACTTGGCTAGTTGGAAAGTTGACGCCTGGATTAAGATATCGTCCAGATAAGGCGCCACAGCTGTGCCCCATGGCCTTAGAACCGCCAGAAGGGACCGTAGCACCTTTGTGAAAATTCTGGGAGCTGTGGCCAACCCGAAGGGAAGAGCCACAAACTGGTAATGCTTGTCCAGAAAGGCGAACCTGAGGAACTGGTGATGATCTTTGTGGATAGGAATGTGTAGATACGCATCCTTTAAGACCACAATGGTCATATATTGACCCTCCTGGATCATTGGCAAAATAGTCCGAATGGTCTCCATCTTGAAGGATGGGACCCTGAGGAATTTGTTTAGGATCTTGAGATCCAAAATTGGTCTGAAGGTTCCCTCTTTTTTGGGAACCACAAACAGATTGGAGTAGAACCCTTGCCCCTGTTCTGTTTTTGGAACTGGGCAGATCACTCCCATGGTATATAGGTCTTCTACACAGCGTAAGAACGCCTCTCTTTTTGTCTGGTTTACAGACAATTGAGAAAGATGGAATCTCCCCCTTGGGGGAGAATCTTTGAAATCCAGAAGATACCCCTGGGTTACTATTTCTAAAGCCCAGGAGTCCTGAACGTCTCTTGCCCAAGCCTGAGCGAAGAGATCCGGTCCTAGATCGGGGGCTACCCCTTCATGCTGTCTTGGTGGCAGCAGCGGGCTTCTTGGCCTGTTCCAAGTCTGGTTCGGTCTCCATACTGACTTGGACTGAGCAAAATTCCCTTCTTGCTTTAAGGCAGGGGAAGAGGTAGAGGGACCACCTTTGAAGTTCCGAAAGGAACGAAAATGATTTTGTTTTGTCCTCATCTTATTTCTCTTATCCTGAGGAAGGGCATGGCCTTTCCCTCCAGTGATGTCTGAAATAATCAGTTCAGTCCCGAATAGGGTCTTACCCTTGAAAGGGATGGCTAAAAGCTTAGCTTTTGATGACACCTCAGCAGACCAGGACTTAAGCCATAACGCTCAACGCGCTAAAATGGCAAAACCTGAATTCTTCGCCGCTAATTTAGCCAATTGAAAAGCGGCATCTGTAATGAAAGAATTAGCTAGCTTGAGAGCCCTAATTCTATCCAGAATATCATCTAATGGGTTCTCAACCTGAAGAGCCTCTTCCAGAGCCTCGAACCAAAAGGATGCTGCAGGAGTAACAGGAACAATGCATGCTATAGGTTGGAGAAGAAAACCTTGGTGAACAAATATTTTCTTCAGAAGACCCTCTAATTTTTTATCCATAGGATCTTTGAAAGCACAACTGTCCTCGATAGGTATAGTTGTACGCTTAGCCAGGGTAGAAATAGCTCCCTCCACCTTAGGGACCGTCTGCAACGAGTCCCGCACGGCGTCAGATATGGGAAACATTTTCTTAAAAGTAGGAGGGGGAGCAAACGGAGTAACAATTTCCGAAATCCTCTTAGGGAAAAACATCAATGTAGGCAGGAACCTCTAGGAATCTGTCCATTTTACACAATTTCTCTGGAACTACAATAGGGTCACAATCATCCAGAGTCGCTAAAACCTCCCTGAGCAATAAGTGGAGGTGTTCTAATTTAAATTTAAAAGCCGTCATATCTGAATCTGTCTGAGGGAACATATTTCCTGAATTAGAAATCTCTCCCTCAGCCAGCAAATCCCTCACTTCAGAACATTGTGAGGGTACATCGGATATGGCTAATAAAGCGTCAGAGGGCTCAGCGTTTGTTCTCACACCAGACCTACTGCGCTTCCCCTGCAACCCAGGCAGCTTAGATAAAACCTCTGTGAGGGTAGTATTCATAACTGCGGCCATATCTTGCAGGGTAAAAGACTTAGACGCACTAGAAGTATTTGGCGTCGCTTGTGCGGGCGTTAACGGTTGTGACACTTGGGGAGAATTAGATGGCAAAACCTGATTCTCTTTTGACTGAGAATCATCCTGCGACATACTTTTAGTAGCTAAAATATGTTCTTTACAATTTATTGACCTTTAAGTGCATGAGGGACACATTCTAAGTGGAGGTTCCACAATGGCTTCTAAACATATTGAACATTGACTTTCCTCAATGTCAGACATGTTGAACAGGCTAGTAATGACTACAAACAAGCATGAAAACACTTTATTTAGTGAAAAAAATAATCTTAAAAAATGGTACTGTGCCTTTAAGAGAAAAAAAGCATACACGTTCTGCAAAACAGCCTAAACATGCACCACATTTTTCAAAATTTGGTATGTAGACACAATATAGGTAGTTATGATTGCACAACAATTTTTTTTTTAACAATTAACCCCTTCATTTGCAAACCGGATCGAAAATAGGCCCAGATCCGGAAAAAAACCCTCTCAGCAGTTCTTACCCAGAGGGACCCCTTGACTTCCAAGTCACACCCTGTAGCCTTTTTTTCTAAACTCTTTACTCCTGCTGAAAATTTGGTATGTAGACACAATATAGGTAGTTATGATTGCACAACAATTTTTTTTTAACAATTAACCCCTTCATTTGCAAACCGGATCGAAAATAGGCCCAGATCCGGAAAAAAACCCTCTCAGCACCTTGCCACAGTCCTGCTGTGGCCCTACCTGCCCTCAGGGATCAAAAATGTTGGGTAAAAGCTTCGATTTGGCCCAAACATACACCAGGGCCCTCAGGAGTTAGAGCTTGCTGATCGCTGATTAAACTAACTGCGAAAATAGGCCCCGCCCATCTCACTCGATGTCTCCATAGACATACAGAACCGCACCAGAGTGGTTATAACTAGCCATGTGGGTTCTGAGACCCAAAAGTTAAGCCATGTGTGCCCTTAATAAAGCTGCCCAAAACGTTATTGCCCACAAAAAAGTTAAAGCACTCCCAAGTCAAAAAACGTTTGCTCCCAAACATTTGCAATTCAGTGTCAACCATATTTGTAATTGGCCCCACATGCAAGCTAAGTAATGACCTTCTTTTAGCTCTAGAATTACTGCTTACCCTTACCCTCCTGGGTATAATGTTAGCCTTTCTGAAATACACAGTCTCTCCAGAAAAATATGACTGAACATACCTCATTGCTGCATAGCATGAAACCGTTCCTCACACTGAAGTTTCCTGCACTCCTCAGCCTCTGTGGGAACAGCAATGGATCTTAGTTACAAATGCTAAGATCATCATCCATCATCATCCTCCAGGCAGCAGTCTTCATCCATCTGCTGCCTGAGAGTAAATAGTACACACCGGTACCATTTAAAATAACAAACTCTTACTTGAAGAAATTAAAAACTAATATTTTATCACCTCTTTCACTTTACCCTTCCTAGTACTTAGAGTAGGCAAAGAGAATGGCTGGGGGTGGAGCTAGGGGAGGAGCTATATAGACAGCTCTGCTGTGGTGCTCTTTGCCACTTCCTGTTAGCAGGTAAAGGATGAATCCGTGGACTTGTCTTACCTTTATAGAAGAAAAGGCTTTTTGTTCAGCTCCTGTGCTTCGCCATCCTGACCCACAGTTCACTTTAGAGGTTGATGCCTCCGAGATAAGGGCTGGAGCAGTTCTTACCCAGAGGGACCCCTTGACTTCCAAGTCACACCCTGTAGCCTTTTTTTCTAAACTCTTTACTCCTGCTGAAAGGAACTACGATGTGGGAAATCGTGAACTCTTAGCCATTAAGATGGTCTTGACTGATTGGCGTCACTGGTTAGAGGGCACCGCCAATCCTATTCAGATTCTCACCGACCACAAGAATCTGACTTACCTAGAGACTGCTCATCGACTCAATCCTCGACAGGCCAGGTGGGCCTTATTCTTTTCCCGTTTTAACTTTGTGGTGTCTTATCCTCCTGGGACCAAGAACAAGAAGGCGGACGCCCTTTCCCGTCAGTCCCTTCACTCAAATGATTCCTCAGAAGCTCCTATCGAACACATTATACCCCCCTCCTGTGTGGTTGCTCAACTCAATACCACCCTTCTGCAAAGATTGCAATGTGCTTAGTCTAGAAACCTCCTAGTGCCCCCATGGCCTCCGATATCCTCTTTGTACCGCTGAACCTACGCATCTCTGTGCTAGCCTGGGCTCATGATAGCAAACTCTCAGGACATCCTGGTTCGACTAAGACTTTCAAGCGTCTTTCCCAACATGTATGGTGGCCTACTATCAAATCTGTCGCTTAGGATTATGTAAAAGCCTGCAAAAATTGTGCGGCCAATAAGACTCCCCGATCCTTGCCTCCTGGCTTGCTCCAACCATTGTCCATTCCCAAACGACCCTGGACACACATTACAATGGACTTCATTGTGGACCTTCCTTCTTCCAACCACCATACAGTTATCTGGGTTGTAGTGGACTGCTTTTATAGACTGGTTCACTTCATACCCTTAACCAAACTACCTTCTGCTCAGGAATTGACGTCCCTTTTTCTCTTGCATGTGGTGCGACTTCATGGCATTCCTGTGAATATGGTTTCCGACAGAGGTCCACAGTTCATCTCTGCCTTCTGGAGAGCCTTTTGTAAGTTGATTGGAACCACTGTTTCCTTGTCGTCTGGCTACCATCCTCAGACCAATGGACTAACAGAGAACAAACCAAGACCTTGAAGCCTACCTTAGAGTCTTTGTCAACTCTCGCCATACCAACTGGTCTGAATTGCTACCACTAGCTGAGCTGGCACTCTTCTCTTCAATGTTCTCCGTTTCAAGCCGCAGCAGGGTATCAACCTCGTGTCTTCCCTCTTTCAGCTCAGTCCACTGGTGTCCCTGCCGCAGACCGACATGTCACTGAACTCTCCACACATTGGCAACGTATTTGCTCTCAGCTGTGTTCAGTTGTCTCTATATATAAGAAGTTTGCTAATCGGCATAGGGCTTCTGTACGTGCCATCCCAGTGGGTGAACGTGTTTGGCTCTCCACACGACACATTCGCCTACGTCAACCCTGTTTACAAAGTGGCCTTGCCAAAAACCCTACGCATACATCCAGTCTTCCACATCTCACTACTTAAACCTTACATCAAGAACAGATATACCCAGGTCCTCCTCCTCCGCTTGGTTCATGGTGACCCTGAATATGAAGTAGCTAAGATTCTGGACTCCAGATACAGACGCAGACAACTGCAGTATCTAATACATTGGAAGGGTTACTCGGTGGCAGATCCTTCCTGGGTTCCTGCCCGTGATGTGCATGCTCCATCTTTGGTATCCAGATTCCTTGCTGCTCATCCTTTGAGGCCGACTCTGGTTCCCTCCTTGAGTAGGGGGCTATGCCATGCCGCGCCGCTCTAGCCGTTGCTAGGGGTGCGGCGTCTCCTTCTCTGCTAGATGTCAGGGGAAGTGTCGGCTCTGGATGCGTGCGGCGATGACATCAGCTCCGCACGCTCAAGATGCCGGGTGGACCTCTGAGGCGCGAATCTGCGCCTATTTAAATCTGGAAGGAACGATCTGTCACTGCCCAAGTATAGGTGTTACTCTGTGTGCTCCTGGGTGTGACAGATCGTTCCATATAGCAAATACCATTGTTGCTGAACCTGCCTGCTTACTGACTACTCTACCTGCCTTAACCCTTAATCTGCTGGACTGATCTTTGTTGCTGAACTCTGCCTGTCTGACTACTCTGCCTGTTTAACCCCTGAATTGCTGGACTGATATACTGCATCTGATCCCTGCCTGTCTGACTACTCTGCTCATTAACCCCTGTTGTTCTGGATTGCCTCTTTGTTGCCAAACCCTACCTGCCTGACCATTCTAGTGGTGTGCTCTTGGACTGCTTTACTGTTGCCGAACTCTGCCTGCCTGACCATTCTAGTGTCCTTTGACTGCTCTGCAATTGCCGCTGGGGACTGTCCTGCCTATGGTGAGTGCTGCTCTCCTCATCATACTAACTTTCTCTGCTCTGGGATATTCCCTATCATTCTGACTCGACGCCGGGATAACAAGACTACTGGCCGAGTTCGGTCTGATAGAAGAGTATCCCATGAGCATTTCTCCAAACAAGTCTCCAAACCTAGAAGACAAAAGCACTTTCCCGCAGTCTAGCTGTCCGGCAGGAAGACAGCTTACAAGGCATGACAGGACACATACTCCTATAAAAGACCTGTAGAAAAAAGAAAGAACAGAGTAACCAACTCTAGCTTTCTATACCAAGGGAAGCAAACATGTTAGAAAACCAAGCAAGGACTACCTCACAACTTTCTAACTGCTTAAAAGCCACCACTACTTTACTGAAGAGATTGACGTGGACACAGCTAAACCCCAAATCTTGCTTGTAACAAAATAAATCAAATTTTTTCTTCAGACACCAAACTTCACCTCCTCCATTGACAGAGGCAAAGAGAATGACTGGGGATTATGTTTAGGGGAGTGACACTTAACAGCTTTGCTGTAGTGCTCTTTGCCTCCTCCTGCTGGCCAGGAGTGAATATACCACTAGTAATTGGAATGACGTTGTGGACTCTCCATGTCTTAGGAAAGAAAACATCTTAATTTTATATACCAAATATTTAAAGAAATATAGCTATGCATATTCCTATAGAGAATCAACCTCAAGCTTAAAATGAGCAAGGAAACTATATACAGAAATATTATGTCTACAATGATTATACAACAAATAACCTGAGAGGGATCTCAACAGAGCTCCAGCTAAGCATAACTCTAAATAATATATATATATTTTTTTTTTAAAACATTTTCAATTTTTTTTTTTAAAAAGGAACACAAGTAATGATACAGTTCTATTTTTTTTTTATTATTATTATAGAACTACCCTAAAATATTTGTACTGGAATTATATCAGGGTTTGTGTATTTTAGTTAGGTATATATTTATATCCGACACTGCCTACCTGCTATTTATACCAGTTTTTATTTTAGCGAACACTGTGGAAATCGAATTCTACATTGGTAGCTATTTTGTACACCAGAGGGAAAATACATTTAATTTTAATTATATTTTAATGGAAACAGAATTTAAAAATAGAAAGAAAAAAAAGATTTTTCTCAGTTTGGCTACTTTTCAAAAATAACTTTTTTCTGCTTTGGTTTGCAATCTTAAATCCAAAAAAATAAATGGATTAGAAAAATAGAAAAAGTTCCTCAGATGGTCTTTCCTGGCATGGCACAAAAACAAAATGCCATTGTTATAGACCAGAGCAACTGGATTTGGGTTAGATTTAGCCAGAGGTTTCCTAAACCACAATTATACGGGCAGCTGCCAGAGAGCCATAAGTATCCCAAATCTACCTCTCCAAAGCTTCCAGGCATCTGACTGAGGGAAAGACGATGAGAGAGAGCATCTGAAAATGTGTTTGTGTTTTGATCATTTATATTTTTATCCATTATATAAACAAAAGACTCTGTGATTGCATCCCCAGAGACCACTGGCGCAAGATTGCCAAAACCAAAAGGCAGGTTTTTCTGGTAAAGGGTTGCCAAGTCTTTATTCTCTATAAACTGTCACTGGGATCGTTTCCTGAGATGGACATGGTGTGTTGTCTTTGTATTTTGGTTCATTACACAGAAACATTAAAAAATAAAAACAATGATACTGTTTAATTAACTACTGTTCCTCAAAATTAGTCATTTTGGGTAAAAAATAAATAAATAAAAATCCTCTGAACTTAAAGATGTAAATGAATGTAAGGAACATCCATTAAATGTTCAAATAGGCACAACATAAAATTAATACAATGCACAATCATTATTTGTGCCTGCTTTTCCTGTAATTTACCCAAGAAAACTGATCTCATTCTGTTGGCGCTCTACAAATACCTGATAATAATAAAAAAATAAATAATTAGAAAACTTCTGTTTACACCTACATCTGGTCTCTGATAGGCTACAACAAAAGAGACCAGGTAACACACATATTAAAAATGCTTATTTCTATTTATACACACAAACTGTAATAGAAACTAGCTGGTTAACGTATACTTTGATCATCCAATACTAGAAACAAAGTGGGAGATATGTTACAGCTACTGTTGGTGAGACACTTAGAAAATAATATATATATATATATATATATATTCATACACAAATATATTATATATATTCCATAAATGCACAACAATAATGTAACCCCCTTGGTTGTCACAAAAACACACACGTCGCTGTGACGCTACCTTGATTTCCTGTAAAACTTGTGAAAAAGCATCACATTAAAATCTCACAAGCATACATTTGGCATTTTGAAAATAGCCGACCAGCACAAAGGGTCGCCGCCTTCTGCATTCTGAGGTATCCGAAACCTCTTAATGAACATGCCTATTAAAAACTGCAAAAGCTCATCCCATGCCTCCAATACAGTGATAATATGCCCAAATATTGTCACACAATAATAGCCAACACTCTTAAAGGGACATGAAGCACAAAATTTTTTTTCATGACTCAAATAAAGAATACCACTTTAAACAACATTCCAATTTACTTCTATTATCTAATTTGCTTCATTCTTAAGGTATCCTTTGTTAAATAAATAGCAATGCACATGTGTGAGCCAAGCACATGAGGCATCTATGTGCAGCCACCAATCAGCAGCTACTGAGCCCATTTAGATGCTTTTCAACAAAGGATATCAAGAGAATGAAGCAAATTAGATAATATAAGTATATTGGAAAGTTAGGTTTCATGTCCCTATAAGCAAGTAAATACATAATCACACTGTACAACATGAGTAACTATCCCCATTAACAAGAGTGATGCAAGTACAAAAGACTCTAATGTTACTGCTTATTTGAATTCCATATGGATTATTAAAGGGCTGACCCCTCACTAGCCTTACGTTCATTCTGTATTAATTATTTAAAAATTCTGGGCATCCCCATGCTGGCCCAAAAGGAAACACAACAGTCACCTACTGTCATATCTGTGTTTGGTTGTAGTAATAGTGAGTACTGTGTTTTGTTTTGTATTATATTGTGCTGTGTCTGCTGGGTTAGGTGTACTGTGCCTTTAAGAAGGCCTGGCAGATTCTAATCAGCCTGCAGTAAACTATATATAAATCCCCAGTGTGCAGTTTGTGTATTCTGCTTCTGTATGCATACTGAGTTTGTGTTCTTTGCTGTGTTTTGAGGCTTTTTGGAACTTTTATGCTTTTGTATTCCAATTTTGACAATTTGGATTTGTGAGTCTCTTGGTTTGAACAGATTTTCCATGAGATATTCCCGATCCCTGTTAATTTAGACGCATAGTTTGACTGGTTTTACCTTTAGACCAGTGTTTCCCAAGTTTTCTTGGCTGCGACCCTTCACGAGCATTTATTCACTATGGGCTCCATTTATCAAAGGCAGGGTAGACTAAAATGCTGGGGCTTCAAAGCAGCCCTATGAATCCCTATATGCACAGTGTCAGCATGTGTTTGTGTCAGTGTTTGTGTGTGTAATGTCAGTATGTGTGTTTATAATTGTCACGGATACCGGGGTACAGGGGTTAAACCTCTAACCCCCTACCAACTACCCCCTTTGTGTTTCTCCCTGGATTTGAGCGATTGGGAGCATTTGCAATCTCCCAGACCTTCCCTTCGTTGTATTTTTGTGTTTGGACCTCATCTTTGAAGAGCTGGTCTCTGACCGCTCCATCCCTCTCCGGCCGGCCGGGCCCATGGAACTACCAGTCGACTACAACAGCTGGGATTCCCGGTGTCATTTAACCAAGGTTGCTCCAGCAGGCTCCTTGTCCCAGAGCTCCGCTCTTTTGGGGATTGGTCCCCCACGGGAAGAGCAAGAGGCAGGGAGATTGCCGGAGGGGAGTTCCCTTGGGAACCAGGGGTCCTGGACTCCCCTTCAACACTCCCTTCCCAGGGACCTTCCCGGTGTACGTTTGGTCGTCAACAGCCCTGGGCCCCAGTCGTGGATCATGTCACTTTTTGGACTACAGCAGCTGGGGACCAAGAACTTTCTAACGACACCCTGGAAGTGCTGCCGCTCCCCCGGGATCACCCCGAATGCACATTCATATACTGCTGGACACTGAAATAACCTAGGGCTCTATGGAGGTACCAGCCCGTCTGGAGGGGCGGAATGGCGGGAGATTTGAGGGACTGTTGTGTGTTTTTACTAATAAAGCGTACTTTGTGTCTTCACCTGAATACTAGTCTGTCTAGTTATTTGGGTGGGCTTCTGCTAGGATTGCTTTCTCCGCTACATAGCGGCAGGTTCCAGGTATCGGGCAGCGGTGGGATGCTTTTCTACACCTGTAACGTCCAAACCACCACCTGAAGACCTTTTCGGATGGAAAAATATAGTGAGCTCCGGAAGGACGAGCTAAGGAACTTACTGCAAGCTAGAGGAAGAGTAGCTGGCAGCAAGACAAAGGCGGTGATCACAGCCAAGCTGATGGAGGGTGATCCGGCTAACGAGCTGGTGGGTGGGTTGGATAATGGCCAAGGCAGTAGGCGACCCAGTACCAGCTTAACCCTGGAGACCACTGATTCTGACCTCCAGAGACAGGTGCAATGGCGACTGGCTCTCTATGGATCCAACCCGCCCAGGAGATTATTACTCGGTTAATTACTGAAGCCACCAAGGTACACTTGATGGAGCTCCAGAAGTCAATGGGAGGAGTCGCGCCGGATCCACTGGAGTCCTCTACCCGGCCCAGGAAGCTACCTTATGAGGCTTTCCGAGCCTTCAAAGATGAGGAGGGAGAAGACATTGATCGGTTCCTCCAGCTCTTTGAGGGCCAGTGTCGGTTGCAGGGTGTCGCCACTATTGATAGAGTCACCCCCTGATCCCGAAACTGTCCGGCAGGGCTCTGGAGGCTTTTCATACGATCCCCTCAAAAAGCCAAGCTAACTATGACCGGGTAAAGGAGCGCATCCTTGTCCATTGTGGACTCACGCCGGAGGCACACCGGCTGAAATTAATCCAGCCCTGCTTAGCCCCTGCCTCTAGTTACACCGGGAGGACCCTTGCTGTTCGAGTGGCTGGAGGTGCAGTATTACAGATCCCCATGGCACAGGTGCATCTGAATTGGGGTGCCGGCTCCCGTACCATAGAGGTGGGCATCATGCCCCAGCTACCTGCCGAGGTCCTGTTGGGGAACAACCACGGCCACCTTGCCTCTGCCTTTGTGGGGAATAACTCCCCAGATACCTGCCTCGTAACCACCCGCCAGCAGGCCAGACGCCAAGCCACCGCTCCGGTTCTGGGGACCCAGGTAAGACCCTCCGCCCCAACTCCTACCCTACCCCCCGACCAACTCTGCTGGGCATTCCCTACTGACTACGCCCAGGAGACCCTTAGCGACCCGTCCTTAGCTCTTTACCACGACCGAGTAGGGACTGGCCCCCAGGGCCCCGGGGAGGAACGGTTTCAGTGGGAGAAAGGGCTGCTATACAGATCCCCAAGGCAAAGGCGCACCTGAATTGGGTTGCCGGCTCCCGTACCGTAGAGGTGGGCATCATGACCAAGCTACCTGCTGATTTCCTGTTGGGGAATGACCTCGGCCTTTGTGGGGAATAACTCCCCGGATACCTGCCCCGTAACCACCCGCCAGCAGGTCAGACGTCAAGTCACCGCTCCGGTTCTGGGGACCCAGGTAAGACCCTCCGCCCCGACTCCTACCTTACCCCCCGACCAACTCTCCTGGGCATCCCCTACTGACTTTGACCAGGAGACCCTTAGCTCCTTACCGTGACTGAGTAGGGACTGACCCCCAGGGTGGAACGGTTTCAGTGGGAGAAAGGGCTCCTATAGCGGATCTCCAAGAGGAGAAAAGGACCAGTGCCCAAACGCCAGCTGGTAGTACCGAAGAAGTTTCGGTCCGACCTGCTGCGGATAGAGCATGACACCTGGGAAAAGCCAGAACCCACCACCGACTAACTCAGACTTTCTTTTAGCCAGGAATTATAGTGGACATTAAGAACTACTGTAAGTCCTGCAAAGTGTGTCAGAGAGAAGGAAAGAAAGGGGACTGCTCTAAAGCCTCCCTGCACCCCCTCCCCATTATGGATGAACCCTTTAACTGAGTCGCTGTCTATATCATTGGTCCCTTGGCCCGACCCAGTCCCACCGGGAAGAAATACATCCTTACAGTGGTTGACTATGCCATTTGATACCTGGAGGCAATCCCTTTGGCTAATATCCAGGAGGAGAAAGTGGCAGATGCAATGCTCCGGATATTTATCAGGGTAGGCTTCCCCCGGGAAGTGATCTCCGACCAGGGAACCCAGTTCACTGCAGAGATCACCTGACAGCTATGGGACCTGTGCCGGATCAAACCCCTGTACAGCGCTCCATACCACCCCAAACTATTGGGTTGTGTGAGAGGTTTAAAGGAACCCTAACAGTTGCTTAGGATGTTCTCGGCCTCTCACAAGGACTGGGAATGATACCTGCCACACCTCCTCTTTGCATACAGAGAGGTGCCCGAGGAATCCACTGGGTTGTATGGCTGGAAAATAAGAGGAGCTCTAGACTTGTTGAGAGCCCATTGGGAGGGATCCACAGGGGAGGACGAACACTCTGTTGTGGAGTACGTTCTAAACTTTAGGGACCAACTGAAGGACCTCACCGAGAGAGTACGAGAGAGCCTTCAGATCGCTCAAGGTAGGAGAAGTGGTGGTACGACCGGAATGCCCGCAACTGGAACCTGACAGTAGGGTAGAAGGTCCTAGCTCTGAAGCCTGTCAAAATGTATAGATTACAGGCTTCTTGGCAAGGAGCCTACTGAGTAATGGAACAGGTAAATGACACCCCCTACCTGGTGCCAAATGTTCAGATGAATGGGTCCGCCAAACCTTCCATGTGAACATGCTCAAGACCTACTTAGAAAGGGCAGGGGATGTGGCCACCATCTTTGCTCCAGCTGTGGAAGACTGAGAGTCTCCCTATGCCAGAGCTTCTCTGTCAAAGTGATCTTCCCATAGAAATAGCTGACATAACCCTGGATGAGAGGTTAGGGGCTAGCCAGAGGAGCCCGATCCAGCAAGTACTGGAAGACAGGCAAGAGATGTTCTCCACTGTCCCTGGGTACACCACCGTGGCAAAACACTGAGTGGAGACCTCGGGACAGGCGCCCCTACGACAGGCAGCATACCAGATTCCTGAGGCAGTCAGGGAAAGTATGCACCGGGAACTCAGGGAAATTTTGAACCTGGGTGTTGTTGAGCCATCCAACAGTCCCTGGGCCTCCCCGGTGGTGCTAGTGCCCAAGTGAGATGGGTCCACCCAGTTCTGCATAGATTAACGCAGGCTTAATGACCCCCGGGTTGATGATCTCTTGGACAGAATCGCCCGCGGCCACTTTCTCACCACCCTCGACCTCTGCAAGGAATACTGGCAGATCCCTTTAGACCCAGAGTCAGTCCCTAAGTCAGCCTTAATCACCACATTCGGCCTCTAACAGTTCAAGGTCATGCAGTTTGGGATGAAGAACGCTCCAGCCACCTTCCAGAGGATGGTGGATCACCTCCTAGATGATCTCCAGGACTATGCGTGTGCATACCTGGATGATATCGCCATCTATAGCGACACCTGGGAGGACCATTTGGTGGAAAAGTGCACCATCGGTCGCTTGGAAGTCCAGTATCTGGGCCACAGGCTGGGCTGTGGGAAGCAGCGACCAGAACCGGCCAAAGTGGAGGTTGTGGCCAACTGGCCCACTCCCAAAACCAAGACCCAAGTTCTAGCCTTCCTAGGGACCGCAGGGTACTATAGAAAATGTGTCCCTAACTACAGTGCCCTGGCCAAACCTCCTGACTGACCTGACCCTCAAACAGCTCCCCCAAAAAGGCCTGTGGTCCCCAGAGTGTGAAACTGCCTTCTAGAGCCTTAAGTCTGACTTAATATATTCCCCTGTCTTGGCTGCTCCTGATCCAACCAAACGTTTTTGTGTCCACACAGATGCTTCCATGTTCGGGTTGGGAGCAGTGTTAAGCCAGAAAGACGACGAAGGGCAAAACCACCCCGTAGCCTACCTCAGCAGGAAGCCATTACCCTGGGAAATAGGCTACGCGGCGGTGGAGAAAGTGTGTCTGGCCCTGAAGAAGCTACAGCCCTACCTCTATGGGAGGCCCTTCACCGTCCTCACAGACCACAATCCCCTTGTGTGGCTTAACAGAGTGTCTGGGGACAATGGACAATTGCTACGGTGGAGTTTAGCCCTGCAGCCCTTCAACTTTGACATACAGTAAAGGCCGGGAAAAGCAATGGGAACCCTGATAGACTTTCCCGGCAGACTGACATGGCATAAACTCCTCGGACAGCCCCAGGCCGATCCATGTGTGGATCTAGCCGGGTCTGCCGAACTGGAAGGGCGGAGTTGTCACGGATACCGGGCTGCAGGGGTTAAACCTCTACCCCCCTACCACCTTTGTGTTTCTCCCTGGATTTGAGCGATTGGGAGCATTCCCAATCTCCCAGACCTTCCCTTAGTTGTATTTTTGTGTTTGGACCTCATCTTGGAAGAGCTGGTCTCTGACAGCCCCCTCCCTCTCCGGCCTGCCGGACCCATGGAACAACCAGTAGGCCACAACAGCTGGGATTCCTGGTGTCCTTTAACCGCTCCGCTCTTTTGGGGGATTGGTCCCCCGTGGGAAGGGCAAGAGGCAGGGTGATTGACGGAGGGGAGCTCCCTTGGGAACCAGGGGTCCTGGACCCCCCTTCAACACTCCCTTCCCAGGGACCTTCCTGTTGTACGTTTGGTTGTCTACAGCCCCGGGCAGCAGTCATGGATCATGTCGCTTTTTGGACTATAGCAGCTGGGGACCAAGGGCTTTCCAACGACACCCTGGAAGTGCCGTCGCTCCCCCGGGATCACCCCAAACGCACCATTTATATACTGCTGGACACTGAAAGAACCTGGGGCTCTATGAAGGCGCCAGCCTGTCTGAAGGGGCAGGAATGGCGGGAGATTTGAGGGACTGATAAGGCTCTTATCAAGATGAGTTTGTGTATAAATGTGTGTTTTCACCTGAATACTAGTCTGTCTAGTTATTTGGGTGGATTTCTGCTAGAATTGCTTTCTCCGCTACATAAAAGCAGATTCCAGGTATTGGGAGGATCCTTTGGCAGAGCCACCCAGTCGGGGTAGCCGGAATCTGTAAAAACAAAATTTATGCTTACCTGATACATTTATTTCTCTTGTGGTGTATCCAGTCCACGGATCATCCATTACTTGTGGGATATTCTCCTTCCCAATAGGAAGCTGCAAGAGGATCACCCACAGCAGAGCTGTCTGTATAGCTCCTCCTCTAACTGCCACTCCCAGTCATTCGACCGAAGACAAGCAAGAGAAAGGAGAAACCATAGGGTGAAGTGGTGACTGTAATTTAAAAATAAAACACACCTGCCTTAAAATGACAGGGCGGGCTGTGGACTGGATACACCACAAGATAAATAAATTTATCAGGTAAGCATAAATTTTGTTTTCTCTTGTAAAGGTGTATCCAGTCCACGGATCATCCATTACTTGTGGGATACCAATACCAAAGCTATAGAAGAGAGGGACAAGGCAGGTGCTTAAACGGAAGGCACCACTGCCTGCAAAACCTTTCTCCCAAAAATAGCCTCCGAAGAAGCAAAAGTATCAAATTTATAGAATTTTGAAAAAGTATGAAGCGAAGACCAAGTCGCCGCCTTACAAATCTGTTCAACAGAAGCCTCATTCTTAAAAACCCATGTGGAAGCTACCGCTCTAGTAGAATGAGCTGTAATCCTTTCAGGAGGCTGCTGGCCAGCAGTCTTATAAGCTAAGCGTATTATACTCCTTAGCCAAAAAGAAAGAAGTTGCCGAAGCCTTTTGGCCTCTCCTCTGTCCAGAGTAGACAACAAACAATGCAGATGTTTGACAAAAATCTTTAGTAGCTTGTAAATAAAACTTTAAAGCACGAACCACGTCAAGATTGTGTAAAAGACGTTCCTTCTTTGAAGAAGGATTAGGACACAGTGACGGTACAACAATCTCCTGATTGATATTTTTATTAGATACCACCTTAGGTAGAAAACCAGGTTTGGTACATAACACTACCTTATCGGAATGAAAAATGATATTAGGAGAATCACATTGTAAAGCAGATAACTCTGAAACTCTTCGAGCCGAAGAGATAGCTACTAAAAACAAAACCTTCCAAGATAAGAGCTTAATATCTATGGAATGCAAAGGTTCAAACGGAACCCCTTGAAGAACCTTAAGAACTAAATTTAAACTCCAAGGCGGAGCAACAGGTTTAAACACAGGATTAATTCTGACTAAAGCCTGACAAAACGCCTGCACGTCTGGAACCTCAGCCACACGTTTGTGCAAAAGAATAGACAGAGCAGAAATCTGTCCCTTTAAGAAACTTGCTGACAAACCCTTCTCCAATCCATCTTGGAGAAAAGATAATATCCTAGGAATCCTGACCTTACTCCATGAGTAACCCTTGGATTCACACCAATGAAGATATTTACACCATATCTTATGATAGATTTTCCTGGTGACAGGCTTTCGCGCCTGTATTAAGGTATCAATGACCGACTCGGAGAAGCCGCAGAGAAATTAGATTTGGATGGTTGAAAGGACCCTGAAGTAGAAGGTCCTGTCTCAGAGGCAGAGTCCATGGTGGAAAGGATGACATGTCCACCAGATCTGCATACCAAGTCCTGCGTGGCCACGCAGATGCTATCAAAGTCACCGATGCTCTCTCCTGCATGACCTTGGCAATCAGACGAGGGAGCAGAGGAAATGGTGGAAACACATAAGCCAGGTTGAAGGACCAAGGCGTTGCTAGAGCATCTATCAGCGCTGCCTTGGGATCCCTGGACCTGGATCCGTAACAAGGAAGCTTGTCGTTCTGGCGAGACGCCATGAGATCCAGTTCTGGTTTGCCCCAACGTTGAATCAACTGTGCAAACACCTCCGGATGGAGCTCCCACTCCCCCGGATGAAAAGTCTGTCGACTTAGAAAATCCGCCTCCCAGTTCTCTACTCCTGGGATATGGATAGCTGATAGGTGAGTGAATCTCTGCCCAACGAATTATCTTTGAAACCTCCAACATCGCTAGGGAACTCCTTGTTCCCCCTTGATGGTTGATGTAAGCTACAGTCGTGATGTTGTCCGACTGAAATCTGATGAACCTCACTGCCGCTAGCTGAGGCCAAGCCTGAAGAGCATTGAATATCGCTCTTAGTTCCAGAATGTTTATCGGAAGAAGAGCCTCCTCCTGAGTCCATGACCCCTGAGCCTTCAGAGAGTTCCAGACTGCCCCCCAGCCCAGAAGGCTGGCATCTGTTGTTACTATTGTCCAATCTGGCCTGCGGAAGGTCATACCTTTGGACAGATGGACTCGAGATAGCCACCAGAGAAGAGAATCCCTGGTCTCTTGATCCAGATTTAGTAGAGGGGACAAATCTGTGTAATCCCCATTCCACTGACTGAGCATGCAGAGTTGCAGCGGTCTGAGATGTAGACGGGCAAACGGCACTATGTCCATTGCCACTACCATTAAGCCGATTACTTCCATACACTTAGCCACTGAAGGGCGAGAAGTAGAATAAAGAACATGGCAGGAATTTAGAAGTTTTGACAACCTGTCCTCTGTCAGGTAAATCCTCATTTCTACAGAATCTATCAGAGTTCCCAGAAAGGAAACTCTTGTGAGAGGGGATAGAGAACTCTTCTTTTCGTTCACTTTCCACCCATGAGACCTCAAGAATGCCAGAACAATGTCCGTATGGGACTTGGCAATTTTGAAATTCGAAGCCTGTATCAGAATGTTGTCTAAGTAAGGGGCTACTGCTATGCCCCGTGGCCTTAGGACCGCCAGAAGTGACCCCAGAACCTTCGTAAAGATTCTTGGTGCCGTAGCTAACCCAAAGGGAAGAGCCACAAACTGGTAATGCCTGTCTAGGAAGGCAAACCTGAGAAACCGATGATGATCTTTGGGTATCGGAATGTGAAGATAAGCATCCTTTAAGTCCACGGTAGTCATGTATTGACCCTCCTGGATCATAGGTAGGATGGTTCGAATAGTCTCCATCTTGAAAGATGGGACCCTGAGAAATTTGTTTAGGATCTTGAGATCTAAGATTGGTCTGAAGGTTCCCTCTTTCTTGGGAACCACAAATAGATTTGAATAGAATCCTTCCCCCTGTTCCTCCTTTGGAACTGGGTGGATCACTCCCATAACTAGGTGGTCTTGAACACAATGTAAGAATGCTTCTCTCTTTATCTGGTCTGCAGATAATTGTGAAAGGTGAAATCTTCCTTTTGGGGAAGAAGCTTTGAAGTCCAGAAGATATCCCTGGGACACAATTTCCAACGCCCAGGGAACCTGGACATCCCTTGCCCAAGCCTGGGCGAAGAGAGAAAGTCTGCCCCCTACTAGATCCGTTACCGGATCGGGGGCCAATCTTTCATGCTGTCTTAGAGGCAGCAGCAGGCTTCTTGGCCTGTTTACCTTTGTTCCAAGCCTGGTTAGGTCTCCAGACCGGCTTGGACTGGGCAAAATTTCCCTCTTGTTTTGTATTAGAGGAAGATGATGCCGCGCTCGTCTTAAAGTTTCGAAAGGCACGGAAATTAGTTTGTTTGGTCCTTAATTTGTTAGACCTATCCTGAGAAAGGGCATGACCTTTTCATCCAGTAATATCAGAAATGATCTCCTTCAGTCCAGGCCCGAATAGGGTCTGCCCCTTGAAGGGAATATTGAGAAGCTTAGACTTGGATATAACATCAGCTGACCAGGATTTAAGCCATAGCGCCCTACGCGCCTGAATAGCAAAACCTGAGTTCTTAGCCGTTAGTTTAGTTAAATGAACAATGGCGTCAGAAACAAATGAATTGGCTAGCTTAAGCGCTTTAAGCTTGTCAAGTATATCATCCAATGGAGTTTCTACCTGTAAGGCCTCTTCCAGAGACTCAAACCAGAAGGCCGCAGCAGCAGTGACCGGGGCAATGCATGCAAGAGGCTGGAGAATAAAACCTTGTTGAATAAACATTTTCTTAAGGTAACCCTCTAACTTTTTATCCATTGGATCTAGGAAAGCACAACTGTCCTCGACGGGGATAGTTATACGCTTAGCTAGGGTAGAAACTGCTCCCTCCACCTTAGGGACCGTTTGCCATAAGTCCTGTGTAGCGGCATCTATTGGAAACATTTTCTTAAAAATAGGAGGGGGAGAGAACGGTATGCCTGGTCTATCCAATTCCTTAGTAATAATTTCTGAAAACCTTTTAGGTATTGGAAAAACATCAGTGTAAACAGGTACTGCATAGTATTTATCCAATCTACACAATTTCTCTGGCACTATAATGGTGTCACAGTCATCCAGAGTAGCTAAAACCTCCCTGAGCAACATGCGGAGGTGTTCAAGCTTAAATTTAAATGTTGACATATCAGAATCAGGTTGAAGGATCTTCCCTGAGTCAGAAAAATCACCCACAGAAAGAAGCTCTCCTGCCTCAGCTTCTGCATATTGTGAGGGGATATCAGACATAGCTACTAAAGCATCAGAGTGCTCTGTATTTTTTCTAGCCCCAGAGCTGTCTCGCTTTCCTTGTAACCCTGGTAGTTTGGACAATACCGCTGTAAGGGTATGATCCATAACTGCGGCAATGTCTTGTAAAGTAAACGCCATGGGCGCGCTAGATGTACTTGGTGCCTCTTGAGCGGGAGTCCCTTGAGCGGGAGTCAAAGGTTCTGACACGTGAGGCGAGTTAGTCGGCATAACTTCCCCCTTGTCAGTTTCCTCTGGTGATACATTTTTTAAAGACAGAATATGATCTTTATAACTTAAAGTAAAATCAGTACATTTGGTACACATTCTAAGAGGGGGTTCCACAATGGCTTCTAAACATAATGAACAAGGAGTTTCCTCTATGTCAGACATGTTTAAACAGACTAGCAATGAGACCAGCAAGCTTGGAAAACACTTTGATAAATATAACCAAGCAAAAAATAAAAAAACAAATTTTGTCAGAAATTGAAAAACAGTGATAAAAAGCAGTAAATCTTACGAAATTATTACAGTGTGTATAATAGACTAACAGAGCAATGCACCCACTTGCAAATGGATGATTAACCCCTTAGTTTCAAAACCGGATCAATAAAACGATATAAACGTTTTTTAACAGTCACAACAAACTGCCACAGCTCTGCTGTGGCCCTACCTGCCCACAAAAACCCTTTAGAGAGGTCCTAAGTGTTCAGGGGACTCCTTCAGGGAAACTGGATGTCTCAAGCTGCAAAATCTAATGTGCATTTAGGCGCGAAAATAGGCCCCTCCCAACCTGTATTCACAGTGAGAGGGCCTAACAAAACTATCCCTAGGCAAAATCTAGCCAGCCATGTGGAAAAAACTGGGCCCCAATAAGGTTTTATCACCAATATGTATAAAAAAAAAGGTTTAAACACTTCCAGCAAACGTTTTATGTTTCAGTAATGTGAGAAAGTAATAAGAATATTACCTTTTACAGCAAGCATGATACTAGTCGTTATTAAATCACTGTAATCAGGCTTACCTTAAATAAATCCGGTATTAACAGCATTTTCTAGCATATTCATTTCTCTAGAAAAAATTAAACTGCACATACCTTATAGCAGGAGACCCTGCACGCCATTCCCCCAGCTGAAGTTACCTCTCTCTTCAGTTATGTGTGAGAACAGCAATGGATCTTAGTTACAACCTGCTAAGATCATCAAAGACCACAGGCAGACTCTTCTTCTACTTTCTGCCTGAGGCTAAAATAGTACAACTCCGGTACCATTTGAAAATAACAAACTTTTGATTTAAGATAAACTAAATAAAAACACCACATCTCTAGCTACTTCCTATCTTGTCGAGAGCTGCAAGAGAATGACTGGTAGTGGCAGTTAGAGGAGGAGCTATATAGACAGCTCTGCTGTGGGTGATCCTCTTGCAGCTTCCTGTTGGGAAGGAGAATATCCCACAAGTAATGGATGATCTGTGGACTGGATACACCTTACAAGAGAAAATAATGTCAGCATATATGTTTGTTAATGTTTCTGTGTGTGTGTGCAATGTCAGTATATGTGTTTTCGTCAGTGTTTCTGTGTGTACAATGTCAGTATGTGTTTGTGTAATGTCAGTATATGTGTTTGTGATGATTTGTGTGTGTAATGTCGGTATGTGAGTCTGTTAATGTTTCTGTGTCTGTGTGTAATGTTAGTGTATGTTTTTAAGATAGTTTATGTTCGTGCAATGCCAGTATGTGTTTTTGTCAGTGTTTGTGTGTGTAATGTCAGTATATATGTGTGTCTGTGTGCATCCATGCAATGCCGTATGAGTCTGATTGTTTTTTGCTGTGTGAGTAATTTCAGCAATGTCAGTAAGGATAAGCAGTATTTCTCACAGATACACAAACAGATTCATACTCACAAATTCACACATTTGCAGATTCACTCACATTCATACACACTCAGATAGAAACACATAAACCCCCAGATTAACACACTTACATGGTGAATTTTGTATTGAGAAAAAAAAATTGGAATACAGTATACCTAATAGTCAGCAAATTTAAGCATATGATTAAAGTGTATGTTACAAGCAGTATTCCTGCATGAATTGTTACTTAAAGGGACACTGAACCCAATTTTTTTCTTTTGTGATTCAGATAGAGCATGACATTTCTAATTTACTCCTATTATCAAATTTTGTTCATTCTCTTGGTATCTTTATTTGAAATTCAAGAATGTAAGTTTAGATGCCGGCCCATTTTTGGTGAACAACCTGGGTTGTTCTTGCTGATTGTTGGATAAATTCATCCACTAATAAAAATGTGCTGTCCAGAGTTCTGAATAAAAAAAAAAGCTTAGATGCCTTCTTTTTCAAATAAAGATAGCAAGAGAACGAATAAAAATTGATAATAGGGGGGGCGGAGCCTAGCCACGACTCGAGATGGCTGCACACTAAAATTGCTCTGTAGTCCCTTGTGTCTTTTGCTAACAAATTAGTAATCCTAACATCACCAATACCCTACATAATAAGGGGTAATATAAAACTAACACCGAGGACATTGAATTCAACTGCCAGTGACGTGAGAGGTGCGCATTACCTGATAACCAGGCCGTGAGGATACTGGACCTGCCTGCCGCGAGTGGAAGCGGTAACTGCTCAATCAATCCTGCACTCGAGTGGTGATACAGACCCCTCCTGGGTCACCTACAATACAGCTGATCCTTCCGGAAACCCTGAGGCCACCTACCCTGGCCTCCGATACACCCGCACTCAAGCAAAGGGCCCAGGGGTGTCTGGGCCTTTACCGCGTGGCCGCGGGCCGCCGTCGAGTCTCAGAACTAAGGCCCCCGACGCTACCTGCTGGGGTCCACTGAAGACAGATCCGCTCACACGCATCCGGTGGAGTTTCGCCGACCGGACCACTAGCAGATAAGGTAGGGGCCCCGAACTGGGTCTATTGACATATAATTCAAGTGGGGGCTGGAAGAGGACACTGCGGTGGGGTATAATATTGTTGGCCCAGGAATCTACTCTGGCTCATGGAGCCTGCCTCGACATAAACACTCATATTAGCTGCCGTGCAGTGGGCACTGAGGGATATCTGATTACGAAGCGTCTCAAGGGCATATATAAGAGACTGCTCATGAAAGATTGAGCCCTTGGTGAACAATTCAACAGGCATACTCATTGCTGCACGGGCTCCCTGCAAACTAAAGCTCTGAATATATTTCTATATGAGAACTCTGCACACCGTGCACCTCACTGCAGCAGCCTTTTTTCACAGACGTACTGTAAGACTGTTTCACTTATATGCTCCTGAACATTTTGGGTCATGACTAGCAAGAGAAACACTAAACCCCCCAGAAGCACCCAGTCCTCTAATATGGAGAACTATCTAATACCAACGGATTCGGCCCCCCCCACCTAATAAACAAATTTCAGATCCGCATCAAAACCCCCCTTTGCCACAGGACGATAGGCCTTGCACATCATCCCCCAATTATCTCACTAAAGATGACATTTTACATTTGTCTTCCAAGGACGATATCAAAAACGCAATGCAAGACTTTAAAAACATGTTTGGGGAGATCAAAAGAGATATAGTGGCAGTAAAGCAACGTATTACCCTGGTGGAGGAAAAACAGGAGACATTGAGTTCAGATTTACAACAGCATAATAGCCTTTTGCAAGAACAAGAGGGTACGGTCCTATCACTCATGGACCGCATAGAAGACCTTGAGAATAGGAGCAGAAGGAGTAACCTTCGCCTCCGAGGGGTTCCTGAATCAATAGACCCTCCAGCATTACTATCATACATCCAAGACTTTATTAAGTACCTCAAGAACGATGAATCTGCAGAGGATGTTCACCTGGAATGGGCGCATAGGGCCTTACGCCCTAAACCACCTAGTAGAGCCCCACCAAGGGATGTCATTTTGAAGTTTCTCTCCTTCAGAGATAAGGAGGAGGCCTTAAGACACGCCAGGACACGACACCCACTCACATTAAGGGGATCAGAAATCCAGGTGTATTCGGACTTGTGCCCCACAACCTTGCAGAAACGAAGAGAGCTACTGCACGTTACCTCAGCCCTGAAAGAAAACAGGATTCCATACAGGTGGGGATTCCCCACCTGCTTAATAGCTACAAAAAACAACACCTCACACGTCCTTAGGAGTCCTGAAGATCTCCCTGCTTTCTGCCGGGCCCTCGGCATAGAAATCATCCCTAACCGCCCTGAAATGGCTGCCCGCCCGGCCCCAGATGAGCCAAGACACAGAGAACATCCGCTTAACCCTGGTCGGTAGCCTCGAACTAATAATCTTCTGCCTTTGATCTACCACTAGGTACTTGGCCTAAACGAACAAATCAATGACCCCTTACATGGAGCAAAGCTCTATGTGTGCCTGATTCTCCACAGGGAGTTTTGGCCCGCTTGGAGCCCCTAGAGGACTGACCCATGCACAGGTTTGGACTTACAATGTGTATAAAGCCCTGATGTTTCTTAACAATGCTCTGACACACCTTGAAATTACTATGTACTTATACAATGCATTCCAACATTGCTAAAACAGATATATAATATGTGGTTCTTTTCTCCTTTTTTTTTTTTTAATGATTGTGTGTTATATATACTATACTGCAGTGATATTTCTTGTTCCAGGTTTGGACTTACAATGGGTATAAAGGCCTAATGTCTCTTACCAATGCTCTGATACACCTTGAAACTACTATGTATTCATACAAAGCATTCCAACTTTGCTAGATCAGAAATATTACATGTTTTTTTTTTTTTTTTTTTCTTCTTGAGATTGTGTGTTATATATACTATACTGCACTGATATTACTTGTTCCAGTTACCAGTTGAATTAATAATCTGTTTCAACCGAATGTTCCTAATTATGCCTAGTGTTAGGACAAATACTCGGGGTGGTGTAATGTCACACTAATTTATCTACAACGAGTAGTAAGTCTCAGACCTCGACACAGTTCAATACCCACCTGACAGTCACGATGTACTAGTATACCTTTATGATCCCCATTAGCACCCAGAAACTTATTTTACCCAACCTACATGGTTTAATTCTAGTCTGAGAGATACCTGTATAACTAAATCTGGAGATCCCCTATGCCGCGCCCTATTAGCGTTTCGGCTTACTCATCTATCACATAAGGTAACTCGCACTTAGCCATCATTAGACGAGTCGGGTGGTGGGGGACTTTCACGGGCCATGACTCCCATACTAATAATACTTGTAGGGATTACGTATGTATGACCCATGTTTTGATTATTAGGATTTAATAGTTCGAAAAGTTATATGTTTACTGTTTATGTTATTTATCTAAGAGAAAGACACGGGGACAACTACCCCCCCACAGTTAAGGTAGTATTAACAACCTCTTCCTTTCTATAAAGGAGGTGACCGAGAGAGGGATAGAGGCGAAAAGCGCAATTGGCGTAGTCTGTTTTTCACGCCAATACTTTGCTTGAATTGTTTTCTTAACAAGGGCACTCGCTCCTCTCCTTTTCTCTTGATCCCCCTACTCTTTGATTCCTTATCTTTCCTGTTTCTACTTCAGCTCTCCTCCTTGGTTCTCCTTCCCCCCCCCTTTTTTTTTCTTTCTTTTCTCTCCTCCCCTTCACCCCTTTTCCCACCTCCTCTTCCTCTTTCCCCCCCCCCCCGCAGCACTCGCCCTTTATATTCCAAACCCTTGCACGTGAGACACAGCTTGCTCAACAAACATGGTGAATCAGCGGTCTAAAGCTAGACCGCACCCGATAGAACTCCTAACCATTAATGCAAAGGGAATCAATAGCCCTTCTAAGCGCTCCATCATGCTAAAAGATATGCAAAGGCGAGGAGGCAACATAATCTTTGTGCAGGAGACACACTTCACACTAGGTCACGAACCTAAATGGTATAGCCGATCCTATCCAATTGCCCATTTTGCATCCGGACCAGGTAAAAAGAACGGGGTGGGAATCCTTTTTAGCGCAGACATACCGTTCCAATTATCCCAAAAATACTTAGACCCTGAGGGCAGATACCTGATCCTCACGGGTTCCCTGCACGGCAGGCCTCTTACTCTGGCCAATGTATACTGCCCCAACTCGGCTCAGCACCTCTTTCTCCAGAGAGTCACTCGGAAACTTTTAGAAATGCAAACTGGAGTCCTGTTCCTGGGGGGGGATCTTAATGCCCCCCTCAGCCCCATCCTTGACACCTCCAGTGGCCTTTCTAGCACTCCGCATAAAACACTTAAGCGTATGACTGCCTCACTGTCAGAGCTTGCACTTCACGACATTTGGCGCACGCATCACCCGGCCGATCGTAACTACACATTTTACTATTACCCGCATCGTAAGTATTCCAGAATTGACTACTTATTTACAGATACTGTGGGCCTAATTATCACTAAGGCCAGTAAAATTCACGCGATCACCTGGTCCGATCATGCACTGGTGAGCTGCTCTATTCAATGGCCAAGTGTGCCTATTACACCTTTTATTTGGAAACTTGATGATACCCTCCTTGATGACCCGGTGTTTGACGCCGACTTTAGGAGAGAAATGGCTGAGTTTTTCTGTCTCAACGCAAATGTGGGAGTTGAGAGGTCCACTGTTTGGGAAGCACATAAATGCACCATGAGGGGCCTGCTAATCGAAAGGAAGGCAAGGCTCAGGAAAATGAGGAAAGAGTGTTACAACAATCTACTAGCACAAGTAGAAACAGCAGAACAGTTTCATAAAGAGCATCCAAGAGATGATTCGGGGATGACACAGCTAGTGCTAGCTAGGAACAACTTGCTGCATTTTTTGCAGGAGGACTACCAAAAACAGGCCCTTATCCTACGTCAGCTATACTTTGAGCAGGGTGACAAACCTGGAAGATTATTAGCTAGAGCAATAAATAGGAGAAAGCTCAAAGCTTTTGTCCATCACATGACCGGCCATGATGGTGTGTCCGCAGCAGACGCTAACTCAGTGGCAGAGATATTCCGGAGTTACTATGAGTCTCTTTATAATTTGAAAAATCCGGCCGGGGTCGCAAATGCCCCACTTTCACCGCAGCGACTGGAGGAGGAGACTAGTGTCTACCTTGAGTCCGTTGACCTCCCGACACTCACGGATAGGGACAGAGACCTCTTGGACTCCCCGATTACTAGGGAAGAAATCCAGAAGGCTGTCAAAGACCTCCCAGCAGGGAAAAGTCCAGGACCTGACGGGTTTGGACTCAAATATTATAAAAAATACGCTGAGATCCTTGTCCCCGTGTTAACGGACCTTTTCACCACCTTGTCAAACTCCCCTGACCTCCCTAAAACCATGCTTGAGGCCCATATAGCGGTCATCCCCAAACCCGGAAAACCTACTGACAAACCTGAGAACTATAGGCCGATATCGCTGCTGAACTCGGATGTAAAGATCCTAGCAAAAGTTCTGGCAGCGCGTTTAAACAGGCTACTCCCCGATCTGGTCTCTGCTGACCAGGTCGACTTTATACCGGCCCGGGAGGCTAGAGACAACACTCTTAAAATACAGCAGATGATAACTTATGCACACCTCCATAACCTGCCACTTTCTCTGGTCACTACCGACGCAGAGAAGGCTTTTGACCGGGTCAGTTGGACATTTATCCGACTGACTTTGGAAAAGTTCGGATTTGGCCCAGGCATTATAAACACCATAATGTCCCTGTACTCTGCACCAAACGCGCGTGTCAGAGTTAATGGCACTCTCTCAGACACCTTTATGATCAACAATGGGACGAGACAGGGGTGCCCCTTGTCGCCTCTTCTTTTCGCTCTCACTATTGAGGTCTTAGCGTCCAAAATCAGGCACAACCCCTTGGTGAAAGGGCTCTCTATTGGCAGGATTGAACATAAATTGTCGATGTATGCCGATGACGTCCTAACACTTTCGGACTCTGCGTCCTCTCTGAGTCAGGCACTTATAGAAATTAAAGACTACGGAAATGTCTCCAATTTCCTCTTGAACACCTCAAAATCCGAAATCATTAATATATCGGAACCCCCGGATCGCTTTGCTGCGTCCACAGCAAACTGCCCTTTGAAGATAGCAAGGAAGAGTATAAAATACTTAGGCATCACTATCACATCTCATACTTCTGAGATAGTTGACCTTAACTACAAACGAATACGCGATGACATCTTAAGAGATCTGGCTAACTGGAAAAAAAAGTTGATCTCTTAGCTGGGTCGTATTGGTGTAGTTAAAATGAATCTACTACCAAGAGTTCTGTACATTATGCAGACAGTCCCGGCAGCGGCAGCATCTCCATATCTCCAAAGCATCCAAAAGGGCCTTGAGACATATATCTGGAATGGGATAAAACCCAGAATAAGACGATCCACGCTTTACTTGCCCAGAGAGCGAGGGGGTCTCGGAGTCCCGCTCTTGGGAGAGTATCAGACCGCTATCTTCCTCCAGAGAATTGTGGAATGGAGTCATAATTCTGACACCAAGCTCTGGATTCAGATTGACAGGGAGATCCTGCAGAGAAAAAACGTAGGTGCCCTGGCCTGGGTGTCTAGTAAGAATCGCCCGGTTATTGCGGCTCAGTATCCAATGATCTACGACACCTTTAAGGCCTGGGACAAAACGCTTGTCAGAGATACTTATATCTCAACCCCTACTTCACCAAACGTACCTATATGGGAAAACCCTGATTTGGGGCTGGAACTCCCAAAACACGTTGGGGGAGAGGCTTACACTCTAGCAGAGACAGCTTTCTCTAATATTCTTCAAAATACTAAGCTTAAAACCCAGACTGAATTGCTTGAGTGGGATCCGACCACCTTCACGTGTTGCTTCAGAGTGGCTCAGGTCGCTCATTACCTAGACTCTCATGGGGATCGTGGGGCACTGACAAGACGCAGAACGCCCTATGAATCCCTATGCGTGGCGCAGCAGGCTCCGAGTCACTTAATCTCCCAAATCTACCGATTACTACTGAGCAAAGGAGGTAATGCCCTCCCGGCATTTGCCTCAGCGTGGCAAACGGAGCTTGGAATAGATATATCCGCTAGAGATTGGATTAAGATCTTTCGGAAGACAAAGAGAGCGTCTATATCAGCGCGTATTCAAGAATCGCACTATAAACTAGTGAGCAGGTGGTACCTTACATCTCAAAGGCTGCGTAAGATTTACCCTAACACAAGTGGGTGCTGCTGGAGGGGATGTGGTGGAGAAGGGACTCTCCTGCACATCTGGTGGACCTGTCCACACATCCAACCTTTTTGGGAGGAGGTGCTGGGGGAAATGAGCAGAGTCCTGAGGACTATTATCCCCCCTAAGCCAACATACCTGATATACCATGAGCTACCTAAAATTCTGGGAGCTGACAAGCACCTACTTTTCATGTTAATGCTAAATTGTGCCAAAGAGCTCATCCCGCTGCACTGGAAGAGCCCACAGGCTCCCACAGTCTCGGAGTGGAGGCTCAGAGTGGGGGACTTGCTCAGATTAGAGCGTTATCACTTTTTGAAAACTGGAAGATTGGCTATACATGAAATGACGACACTGACTTGGGAGGGAAAGGAATTCTGATCACTATGATTCTTGCATGTTGCTCCGAGGAACCCCCCCTATCTCTCCTCCCCCTCCTTGCCCAACCCCACTCTCCTCCTCTCCCCTTCCCCCCCCCCCTTTTTTTTTTTCTCTCTTTCTCTTCTCCCCTTTCTCTTCTTTATTCTCCCTTTATTCTGACCTTTTCTCTCCCGTCAAGCTGGACGGGGGTAGACCTCAGGACATATGCCACCTTCAATGGTATGAAGCAAGCCTACGAAGGTAAATGTTTACATATATATGTTTGTATAACCTGTTGTCAAGCATCTAAGTTTATGTTTTGTTTGATTATATAATCTCCTCAGATTAATCTGAGGTCACAAGCTCAAGATACCTGGATTAAGTTGGTAGTTCACTCACCTTCACTGGACAGGCATGAATCTCACTTACACCTGTCTCTTTTTGTAGACATTTGAACTGTATTGTATGACTTTTCCAGATTTTGATTGTCAATGCTTATCTTTGTGTACCAACATTGCTTACATTCAATAAAGCTTGTTTTGGGAAAAAAAAAAAATTGATAATAGGAATAAATTAGAAAGTGGCTTAAAATTGCATGCTCTATCTGAATCATGAAAGAAAAAATTTGGGTACAGTGTCCCTTTAAAATTAGCTTATGCAATATCTCATGCAAAGCATGTAATGAAATATCCACTAGTTTCACAAATTTGCATGACATATTTTTCTAATTTCCTTTTACAATGTTTCAAACTTATCTTCTGGGATATTAACTTGATTTTAGTCAGTTGACACCAATACAGGAAAATCATGTGGGCATACTTGAATTTGATTCTTGAAATATGTAAAAACATTTTCTCTTAAATGCTTGATTTCTGAAGGAACTAGAGAGAATGTCCCTCCTACCTTCTCAGACTAAGTAGAAACTTTCCTAAAGTCTTCAGGGCACCTTCTCTTCTCACAAATGCTACTCCACCTGCCTGTTGGACGTTAGTCCATGCATAACCAAGTTGAACCTATTTGAGATAGAAGAACATTCTCTACCCTAAACATAATTATATAATATGAAATCTGAAGTTAATAAGCCACACAAATACACTATATGGCACACAAATACACTATATGTCCAAAAGCATGTGGACACCCCTACAATTTATTGATTTCATGTGTTTCAGACACACTCACTGCTAACAGGTGCATAAAATCCAGCACATAGCCATGACATCTCTATAAACACATATTGGCAGTACAATGGGTGATACTAAAGCCCTCAGTGACTTCAAACATGGCAATGAAATAGTTTGCCAGCTTTGACACAAGTCAGGTCATGAAATGTCTGCCCTACTATATCTGCCCTGCTCAGCTGTAAGAGCTATTATCGTGAAGTGGAAGCATCTAGGTGCAACAGCAGCTGAGGATTACTGGAGGTGAGGATTACTGAAGTGCATAGTGCGTAAAATTTCATCAACTACCTCTGGAAGCAACATCAGAACACAATCTGTGTGTCGGGAACTTCATGAAATGGGTTACCATGGGAATGCAGCTGTACGCGAGCCTCACCTTAACATGCGCAATGCCAATCGTCGGCTGGCATGGTGTAAAGCCCTTCGTCACTGAACTCTAGAGCAGAGGAAATTTGATCTCTGTAATGATAAATTACGCTATCTGGCAGTTTTGATGTTGCGGATGCCAGAAGAATGCTACCTTTTAAAATGCTACTACTATAAAGTTTGGTGGAGGAGGGATAGTGGTATGGGGCTGTTTCTCAGGGTTTGGGTTAAGCCCCTTAGTTCCAATGAAAAGTAATTTTAATGCTACAGGATACAAAGATATTTTAGACAATTTTGTGGCAACAATTTGGGGAAGATCCGTCTCTGTTCTGGTATAACTGTGCCCCTCTGCACAAAGCAAAGTGCCTGAAGACATGGTTTGGTGAGTTTATTGTTGAGGAACTCAAGTGGCCTGCACAGACCCCTTACCTTAACCACATTGAACAGCTTTGGGATGAATTGTAAAGTCAATTGCAAGCCAGACCTTCTTTTTCAACATCAGTCTCTGACCTCACAATGCACTTTTTGGCTGAATGGGCACAAATTTCCACAGACACTTCAAAATCTTGTTGAGAACCTTCCCAGAAGAGTTGAAGCTGTTAAAGCTGCATAAAAAAGGGGGGGGGGGGGCTATATTAATGCCTGTGGTTTTGGAATAGGATGTCCAACAGGCTCATATAGGTGTGATGGTTTAGTGTTCACATACTTTTGTCCATATAGTCTATATATATTAGCCATGAATATTACCTTTGAAATGTCTGTCACCCAATGATACAATATTGCGATTTTAGCTGCTACCATGCTTTTAGCATTAATTCTTATGAACTGTAGGTTATATTTAAATGGTAATGTGTGGGGTTAAGTTACGACCATAACAGAAGGCTATCAGATTGCAAGCCCAATAGATCATCTATGATTAGGGCTTTTTATCACTACTATGAGTGTGAAGACATTGATTTAGTGGTAAGTCCAAGTAGCTTTACGGCACAAATGTTCTGAGGAATCATTGTAGCTAGCCCAAAATGAAGCAACAATGCTATTGAAATGAGCTTTCAACTTAAAAGATGGAGGGTTCAATCAGTTCATATTGCCTAAGGTTTGCAGAATAAATCCAATTGGCTACAACTCTTTGAAACATTCTGCCCTTTCCTGACAGTACAATTACGGAAAGTCAAGGTAATAAGCACGTAAAGCCTCCAGTCAGAAGAAGATCTCTAGAGTTTGGAACAAAACTAGAATAACCACATTCAAGTCACATGAATGATCTGGGTGCTTGTAAACAGGTCAAATTCTTTCAAAAGCATGAAGTGATATTAAGATATCAGGGTGAAGAACAATCTTCTACTAAAAAAAAAAAAGAATGCACAGAAAATTGTACCTTCAAAGAACTAATAAACAAACCCACAACCACGCTATTTAGCAGAAAATATATAATGCCCAGGAAATATAAGAACGCTTCATTGGACACAACATTTATTATAAAGAATAGATAAAAACTGGTAATAAGTACATAAGAGCAAAACTATGCAGTAAAATGCTAATATATATATATATCAGTAAGCTGATGTAATGACATTGAACAACTGAAGGCTCAGGGGTCTTCAGTCTCAGGAAAAAGTAGTTTCAAAATGTAGTTCAAATGAAACCAAAATTGTCAAATGCAGAACACTCAGACATGAAAAAGAAAACAATCTTGTGAACAATTGTATATAGTAAGGAAGAACCAATGGCTGTAGATTAATGTTATAAAAAAACATGTTTTTTGGCTAACAGGATAAAGTGCCAGGGCCAGATGGTATACACTCTAGAGTACTCAGGAAATTTAGTCTAGAAATAGTCGAACCATTGTTATTAATCTTCCAAGAATCTTTCTGCACTGGGTTTGTACCAAAAGATTAGCTTAAAGCGGATGTGGTGCACATATTTAAAAAAAGGAAGTTTCTGACCTGAGCTAAGGGGATCCTTTGTTGAAAAGCAAATGCACATATGCTCAGCAGCAGCAATGGACTACTGGAAGCTAGCTGCTGATCGGTGCTACACATATATGCTTCTTGTCATTATCTCACTAGGTGTGTTCAGCTAGCTCACAGTTGTGCATTGCTGCACCTTCAAAAAAGGATACCAAAAGAATGAAGCAAATTTGATAACAAACGTAAAATGGAAAGTTGTTTAAAATGTTATGCTCTATCTGAATCATGAAATAAAAAATGGGTTTCGTGTCCATTAAAAGGGATATGAAACCCACATTGTTTTATGTGATTCAGATGGAGCATGTGATTTTAAAACAACTTTCTAATTTACTTCTATTATCCAATTTTCTTCGTTCTCTTGGTATCTTTAATTGAAAAGCATGGACGTATGCTCAGTAGCCTGCCCATTTCTGGAGCACTATATGGCAGAAGTTTTGCAAGAATATTATCCATTTGTAAGAGCGCTAGATGGCAGCTCTATTTCCTGCCATGTAGTGCTCCAGATGCCTACCTAGGTATTTCTTTAACACAAAATATCATGGGAACTAAGCCAATTTAGAACAGATTCAAAAAGAGCAGTGTAAGGGGATCCTAACAGTAAGCACAATAAGTATATGGAATGATTTACCTAATGAGATTGTTTTAGCAAATTCATTAGATGCTTTTAAAAGTCTAGACGCATTTTGGGCAAAGCAGCATATTCAGGGATACAGTTGTGCAAGTTCTCCCACTTAAGAAGATGAGAGAGGCATGTAATTTTCATTATAGGTATACCTCAACTATGAGAGAGAAAATGTGGAAACAAATCCAGACAATCACATTGTCTGATTTGGAAAGAATTTATTTGCATATTATGGTGGAAAATAAGTACTTGGTCACCTACAAACAAGCAAGATTTCTGGCTCCTCTGTCCTCCACTCATTACCTGTATTAATGGCACCTGTTTGAACTTGTTATCAGTATAAAAGACACCTGTCCACAACCTCAAACAGTCACACTCCAAACTCCACTATGGTAAAGAGCAAAGAGCTGTCAAAGGACACCAGAAACAAAATTGTAGACCTGCACCAGGCTGGGAAGACTGAATCTGCAATAGGCAAGCAGCTTGGTGTGAAGAAATCAACTGTGGGAGCAATAATTAGAAAATGGAAGACATACAAGACCACTGATAATCTCCCATGATCTGGGGCTCCATGCAAGATCTCACCCCGTGGGGTCAAAATGATCACAAGAACGGTGAGCAAACATCCCAGAACCACACGGGGGGACCTAGTGAATGACCTGCAGAGAGCTGGGACCAACTTAACAAAGGCTACTCAGATCCTGCAGTGCCAGATGTGTCCCCCTGCTTAAGCCAGTACATGTCCGGGCCTGTCTGAAGTATGCTAGAGATCATTTGGATGATCCAGAAGCGGATTGGGAGAATGTCATATGGTCAGATGAAACCAAAGTAGAACTGTTTGGTAGAAACACAACTCGTCGTGTTTGGAGGAGAGAGAATGCCGAGTTGCAACCAAACAACACCATACCTACTGTGAAGCATGGGGGTGGCAACATCATGCTTTGGGGCTGTTTCTCTGCAAAGGGAACAGGACGACTGATCCGTGTACATGAAAGAATGAATGGAGCCATGTATCGTGAGATTTTGAGTGCAAACCTCCTTCCATCAGCAAGGGCATTGAAGATGAAACGTGGCTGGGTCTTTCAGCATGACAATGATCCCAAACACACCGCCTGGGCAATGAAGGAGTGGCTTCGTAAGAAGCATTTCAAGGTCCTGGAGTGGCCTAGCCAGTCTCCAGATCTCAACCCCATAGAAAACCTTGTCCGTGTTGCCCAGCGACAGCCCCAAAACATCACTGCTATAGAAGAGATCTGCATGCAGGAATGGGCCAACATACCAGCAACAGTGTGTGACAACCTTGTGAAGACTTACAGAAAACGTTTGACCTCTGACATTGCCAACAAAGGATATATAACAAAGTATTGAGATGAACTTTTGATATTGACCAAATACTTATTTTCCACCATAATTTGCAAATAAATTCTTTCCAAATCAGACAATGTGATTGGCTGGATTTGTTTCCACATTTTGCCTCTCATAGTTGAGGTATACCTTTGATGAAAATTACAGGCCTCTCTCATCTTCTTAAGTGGGAGAACTTGCACAATTGGTGGCTGACCAAATACTTTTTTGCCCCACTGTATATAGTAGCTGTTCTTCTATTTGAGGCACCAATGGAAATTATTTCAATTTGTTGACTTAAATTTTTTTTTCTCCTATCGAATCAGCAGTAATAAGTGGAACGTGTGAAATGCTGAACTTGATGGACTGCAGTCTTGATTTTAATCTATAATAATATGTAAATATGGCCTCCATATATTATTAGGCGGGCAGACATGGTTTACGGTCGTGAATCTTTCCTGCCCAGTCTCACGGTGAGCGGACAGCAATACACTGCCCACATTTAAGATTGCACAAGCTGCTGCTCACACAAAAGGCCAATAGTGCACAAGAGTGGACTGTCAATCATCCCAATCAGATCTGATTGGGGTAATTGTAATAGGCCACACTTTAGGTGGGGGAGAAGTTAAGTAGAAGCGGTTTTAAGACTGCTGCTACTTAACTACCATTTCATGCTAACTCCAGCAAACCTGCAATGCTGGAGCTCTGAAGATGCTATCACAGCTTGGGTAATGGAGCCCTATATTTGATGAAGTAAGAATACATGGCTAAACAGACAGGGCAATCAAATGGTCAAATAGAATATATAACAAAGTGAAATTGGGGAAATTAACCTAAAACTGTGAAAACATAAATTATGCTTACATGATAATTTCACTTTCTTCTGTGGGAAAGAGTCCACAGCCCCATTCATTAATTGTGGGAAATAAGAACCTGGCCACCAGGAGGAGGCAAAGACACCCAGGCCAAAGGCTCGAATACTCCTCCCGCTTCCCCTATCCCCCAGTCATTCTGCTGAGGAACAAGGATCAGTGGAAGAAATATTAATGTGAAAGGGTGCCAGAAGACTACACACGAACCCCCCCCCCCCACAAAAAAAACGGGCGGGGGGCTGTGGACTCTTTCCCACGGAGAAAAATGAAATGATCAGGTAAGCAAAATTTATGTTTTTCTTCCTAATGGGAAAGAGTCCACAGCCGCATTCATTACTTGTGGGAAAATTATACCCAAGACAAAGAGGACACTGAATGCCAAGAACGGGAGGGTAAGAGGGGGCCCAATCTAAGGGCATCAGGACTGAACCACATCTCATAAATAAAAAAGTCCCGCATTATCCAAAGGCAGGGAGCAAAAAACAAGAAGAAAAAAGGGCCCCAAGGACACAAACGACAGTCCCAAGCCTGGGTAAAATACCATGCAACGTCACTGAGCCAACAGGACTCGAAGCGCAGTATCGCTCAAAGGCAGATCCCATACACACGCCCCCATAAGGGAGCCCTGACCAACAACTCCCCAAAGATGCAAGGTAGAGGGATAACGAACCAGAACCCTGTCTTCCCAAAGACAGAACGAACTAGCTCAGGAGACTCCAGAAAGCCTCACTGGATGTCAGTCAAAACGATGTCGAGAAAAAGAAAACTGCACAGACTACTAAGTAGCACGCTATAGCGTAGCCACAGAGAAAGGGAAAACAAACCCCTTGACCAGTTCCCCAGCAGGAGGGAACAAGGAGTTCGACTTTAACCGAAAAAGAAACCGAGGCGCCTCCCAACAAGAACCCTGCAGCTTTGGAGAAAAGGAACCAGCAAAAACCAAGTTCCACGACCAAACACCCCTTCATGGAGGGAAAATTCAGAGTTCCAAACCCCCCCGAGAGCTCAGAGAGCACCTCAACAGGGACCCATTATATCAGAAAGAAAACAGAGGCAACTGAAAAGTCAAAGGATGACCAAAAACGCAGCATAGGATTCTGAGATAAACAGGGACATCCCCCACAACCGCCGCATCGAGGACCGCCCACACACGGAAAGACCTGTCAATGACAGTGAAAAGTCCAGGGACAGAGTCCCCCCCCCCCTTGATCGAGAAGGAGGAAACACTACCAGACACTCCGAAAGCGTGCAACCAAAACACGGGCAGAGTCCCACCATCAGTGGAACACTGAACCCAGAAGTCCATTCCCAAGGTCATCTCCATCCCTGACACCTGGACAAAAGGAACACACACCCAGATGGAAAAAATCTCCCAAGGGAAGACGGAGGACAAGGGAAACCTTGCCCCCCCCCCGGACACAAACTCGGCACAGGGGTCAAAACTAACCCAAAATGAGCCAGCCCCCAAAGGTAGCAAACTCATGGCCCGACAGCAGAAAATGGTGTGGGAAGACCTGAAGACAAAGTGACCCTACTAAGGCACTACACAGGATGCTGATGCAAGGTTAGAGCACCAGAACAACAGACCCCCAAAGGAAGTCTAGAACACATTCCCGTACAGAAAAGTAATGGCCCCGAGCAGCCATAAGGAGGGGACAGACACAAACCGAACTCCAGCCGAAAAAACCCGGGACAAGCATAGACAGAATTATACCAACACCACCCGGAACCCCAGCCCAATCCCAGATCCACAAAGAGACCTGAAGAAAAGGACCCCGACCAAAATTCCGGTCAAACACTCCTCAACCAAGGAAGGAACCCGAAAAAACAAAGGGAAATCTAGCAAATCTAAGCCGATCTCAAGGCAATAGAACCTACGACACAGAGCAAAACGGATGTAGATGTATAGAGTATTTTGTGAAAACAAACAATAAAACATAACACACAAGGTCCCATCGGTAGGCGCAACAGGCGTCACTAACAACACAACAAAGTGCACACAAATTCCGGACCTAAGAGTCCGCGAACAACTTTCAAGGAAGTAACAGAAAACAAGTCCATCCCAGAAATTCCAGAGGGAAAAATAAAATAAAAAAGTATCCTAACCGGATTAAAGAAAAGAAGGCAGCCCGAAGGCATCCGCCAAAAAAAACTCTGGGAAAGGACACAAGCGACAGAAAGGAGACGATCAACATCCCAAAAAGTCTAGCTCGAAGCACCATTTGATGACAGTCCCCGACTGATAAAGGAGAGGATCCCACAATAAGTCGTAAAGACGACAGAGTAGAACGCGCAGCCGCACAATCCGGTAACGAAAGGTGCAACATGGAGGAATATTCACCCCCGGAGGTAACTGAAAAGACCCACCCGAAGTCTGGACACCCGGGATAATCGGGCAAGAACACAGCCGCGCAGAAACCTCCGGATCCTGCAGGCGAACCAGTGCCATCAAGATATTGAAGCGGAATTGACCGCCATCTCTAGGGGAAACAAACCACCTTGTGCGGAGGGAGAATTAACATCAGGGTTACCCGCAAATGTAGAGGAAAGGTGCTTTTGGCAATCCACCGTTTGAGGAACAGAGCCCCCAAAGGCTGATGGCTCAATAGGCCCCTGGCTCCCCGAGCCTGAGGAACTAGGCACTCTAAGAAGGCACAAGAGACAGGACTGATAAACCTGCGTCAGTGGGGCCGAAGCACCTTCCTCACAAGACAAAGAATCGGAATCAGAAACAACAGTCTCGGCTTCAGAATCCTCCATGGTTAAAACCAAAGAGAGTTGGGACAATTTAAAAAAAACGAACGGCACCTGACACCCACAATGGCTGGGGCACTCACCACCTCCTATGACCAGATCCAAACGAAGCAGAAAATCTTCGTCACCACACGGACAGTTATGCGGAAGCGAACAACCCTGGCGTAACAACGCCCAGTCATAAGGTGAACCATAAAGTAAAAAAAAAAAGCAGCAACTAAGCCCCACTGAATCATACAATTCTCTCAGCCCCAGAGCCAACACCTAATACACAAGATAGGGAAATCACATAGGAAACATGATTAAAGAACCCCAGTCTGTTCACAAATACCCCCTGAGGAAGGAATTATCCCATGACTCCCAGATCCGAACAGAGGAATCTCACTGAGACCCAACCTGTCACATAACAACATAACATTCATATTGATAAAATTAAACAATCTTACTGGAATCTACACCATGGAACAGGAAGTGTGACGGATAGTAGCGTCGCCTCCGCCATGGACTTGAAAGAAGACAGCAGGTAGTGAAGCGAAGGGTCGGCAACGCCAAGTGCTAAGGGAGCTTTTAATATGAGTCGGGATGGTGTTGCAGAGAGAACTCCCACTGCATCTCCGGACTCTAACATTCGCCCAGGCCCTCACCGAGAGAGTACTACATACACTCCATGAGAGACACACTTTATGTAAAAATTAATAAAAGTATTTTCTTTAAAAAATAAAACTTCTGACACTTTTCTGCCAACCTCCTGGGACAAAAGGCAAAGAATGACTGGGGGATAGGGGAAGTGGGAGGAGTATTTGAGCCTTTGGCTGGTGTTTCTTTGCCTCCTCCTGGTGGCCAGGTTCTTATTTCCCACAAGTAATGAATGCGGCTGTGGACTCTTTCCCATTAGGAAGAAAATAAAGATTTTTGACCAGCGACCTGACAGTCAACAACTGTCAACACCACAAAAGGCCCACCACTATCATTAAAGAGACAGGAAATCACAAAAATACCCTTTGCTGAAGGAACAGCATTGCATTTTTGGCAGCTAGCTGAACACATCTAGTTAGCTAATCACAAGAAACAAATGTATGCAGGCACCAATCAGCAGCTAGCACCCGCTAGTGTAGGATATGTGAGTATTCTTTTGTAACAAGGGATACTAAGAGAGCAAAGCACATTTTAAAATAGAAGAGAATTTAAAAAAGTGTTGAGAAATTACATGCTCTATCTGAATCATACAAGTTTACTTTTGGCTTTCCTATCCCTTTAAGACCAGCCAGACTTACAGTATATACTATAAAAATGTCCGCAAGGAAAAAAGTCAATTTGAATATTTTTAAAGGTAAGAAAAAAATATAAATTCATAAGCATTTTCCCAAAAAAATGAAACTGACAGTCTGAAAGAAGGAATACTGAATATCATGAATCATGGCAAATATAAGTTTAAAACATATATTTAGAACTTTACATATAAAGTGCCCAACCATAGCTTAGAGTGTCATAAATAAAATAAGACTTACTTACTCTAAGACACACCATCTACATAAAGTAGATAGCCAAACCAGTACTGAAACGAGAATCAGTAGAGGTAATGGTATATAAGAGTATATCGTCGATCTGAAAAGGGAGGTAGGAGAAGAAATCTCTACGACCGATAACAGAGAACCTATGAAATAGATCCCCTAGAGGAAGATCATTGTATTCAAATAGGCAATACTCTCTTCACATCCCTCTGACATTCACTGCACTCTGAGAGGAAAACCGGGCTTCAGCCTGCTGCGAAGCGCATATCAACGTAGAATCTAGCACAAACTTACTTCACCACCTCCAATTGTGGGTGTGGTGAGGGGTGTATTTATAGGCATTTTAAGGTTTGGGAAACTTTGCCCCTCCTGGTAGGAAAGTATATCCCATATGTCACTAGCTCATGGACTCTTGCTAATTACATGAAAGAAATGTACAATACTTAATATATGCTAGAAAAGCAATCTATAGTCTTGAAAAAGAGACTTGAATCAGTGATAAGACCAACAGAAAACTCCACAAGTAAAGATACAATTCCACTATAAACTGAAGGCACTTCAAAATGATCTGGATGAGTAGAAGATGAGTAGAAGAAAATAAGTGTTAAGCATTTTCCCACCTGGGTGATAAGCTGGATTTTAGGGTTTTCTATTTTTTTTTATTTTTTAAATATTTATTTTATTAACTTTTTTACCTTTCCAACGGTGGGTCTTGGGGGTCTGTAGCTGCTTAGATGCCTGAGATACAGGCATCTAAGCAGCATGCCCTATTTCCCTATACTGTCTATTGTGAATTTTAAATAAAGTTGCGCAGTAACGTCATCGTGAAGCCCCGGCAATGCCTGTCACTATGCAGGCCCGATCACCGGGGTAGAAGCAGGTGGGAGCCCCCAGATCTCCCTCAAGGTGGGAGAGTGCTAGCGACGGCTCTGAGCCGTCGTTAGCACCTGACTGAGACAATTTGCGATGGCTCAGAGCCGTCGTTAGCACTCAAGGGGTTCAAAGGGACAGGAAAGTCAAAATGTAACTTCCATAATTCAGACAGAGCGTTTAATGTTAAGATATTTCTAAATTTACTTCTGATATCAAAGTTACTTTTTTCTTTTGCTATCCTTTGTTGAACATCATACATAGGTAGGTTCAGGAGTAGCAATGCAGTAGTGGGAGATAGCTGATGATTAGTGGCTACACACATATGCTTCTTGTCATTGGATCCCCAGATGTGTTCAGCTAGCTCCCAGGCATGCATTGCTGCTCTTTAGCAAATTTTAATGGTGTGTTTAAACCATGCAAAAGCTAATATGCAAGCAGCATTGCAATAATAAAATGCTTTAACATATTATAGACTGTTCTTTTTGCACTTTTAAGGAGGAGTCATTGGGCCTTGGACAAGCCCTACAGTAGTCCAAAATACCTAACACTGTCCCAAAAACAGAAACAAGAATAACCACGTCAAGGTCTTAAAAAACATGAACAGTCCAAAAATATTATTACTTACACTGTACCAAAGACAAGAAAAATAATTATTATTACTTACACTGTACCAAAGACGAGAAGAAAAAATATTATTACTTACACTGTACCAAAGACAAGAAGAATACATATTATTACTTACACTGTACCAAAGACAAGAAGAATAAATATTATTACTTACACTGTACCAAAGACAAGAAGAATAAATATTATTACTTACACTGTACCAAAGACAAGAAGAATAAATATTATTACTTACACTGTACCAAAGACAAGAAGAATCTTTAGAAATAAATAGCTGATAAAACCTTTCAGGAATTCACAAGAGTTGAATTAGAAATAGAGTTGCAGAGAGGGCCACTCTGCATCAGCTAGCGATGGTGCTGCTCGTGGGTGGGTGGGAGCATTAGCAGGGAGGTGGGTGGGCGGCCCATCGCTGCAGGGACTTCCTGTTCCTGCAGTGCGCAGGACATCAGGAGCGTGCGGGGGGTGCGCGTGCACGCTGCATTGATGAGGGAGAGGGAGGGAGAGGGAGGGAAGGAGAGGGAGGGAAATTCATTTTTGTAAAGGGATCGGGGAGGGTGTTGAGGGGGGACAGCTACACTACAGAAAATGATTAGGGGGAACCCCCTCAAACCCCCCCCCCATCTATTATGGCAAAATGGGTACTGGCAGACAGCTGCCAGTACCCAAAATGGTGGAAGATAGGTAGAAGGGGGAGCGTTAGAGAGCTGTATGGGGGGGGGGGATCAGGAAGGTTGGGGGCTGAGGGGGGATCCATCACTGCAAAATAAATATATTAAAAAAATAATAATAATAATAAAACTGCCTTTTATTTTAGTACTGGCACACTTTCGGCCAGTACTTAAAATGGCGGTGACAATTGTGAGGTGGGGGAAGGAAAAGAGCTGTTTGAGGGGGGGTCAGGAAGGGATCAGGGGGTGGGATGTGTAAGGTGGAAGGCTGATCTCTACACTAAAGCTAAAAACATAATTTATGCTTACCTGATAAATTCCTTTCTTCTGTAGTGTGATCAGTCCACGGGTCATCATTACTTCTGGGATATTACTCCTCCCCAACAGGAAGTGCAAGAGGATTCACCCAGCAGAGCTGCATATAGCTCCTCCCCTCTACGTCACTCCCAGTCATTCGACCAAGGACCAACGAGAAAGGAAAAGCCAAGGGTGAAGTGGTGACTGGAGTATAAATTAAAAAAAATATTTACCTGCCTTAAAAACAGGGCGGGCCGTGGACTGATCACACTACAGAAGAAAGGAATTTATCAGGTAAGCATAAATTATGTTTTCTTCTGTTAAGTGTGATCAGTCCACGGGTCATCATTACTTCTGGGATACCAATACCAAAGCAAAAGTACACGGATGACGGGAGGGATAGGCAGGCTCTTTATACAGAAGGAACCACTGCCTGAAGAACCTTTCTCCCAAAAATAGTCTCCGATGAAGCAAAAGTGTCAAATTTGTAAAATTTGGAAAAAGTATGAAGCGAAGACCAAGTTGCAGCCTTGCAAATCTGTTCAACAGAGGGCTCATTCTTGAAGGCCCAAGTGGAAGCCACAGCTCTAGTAGAATGAGCTGTAATTCTTTCAGGAGGCTGCTGTCCAGCAGTCTCATAAGCTAAACGAATTATGCTACGAAGCCAAAAAGAAAGAGGTAGCGGAAGCTTTTTGACCTCTCCTCTGCCCAGAGTAAATGACAAACAGAGAAGACGTTTGTCGAAATTCCTTAGTTGCCTGTAAGTAAAATTTTAGAGCACGGACTACATCCAGGTTGTGCAGTAGACGTTCCTTCTTTGAAGAAGGATTTGGGCATAAAGAAGGAACAACAATCTCTTGATTGATATTCCTGTTAGTAACTACCTTAGGTAAGAACCCAGGTTTAGTACGCAGGACTACCTTATCCGAATGAAAAATCAAATAAGGAGAATCACAATGTAAGGCTGATAATTCAGAGACTCTTCGAGCCGAGGAAATAGCCATTAAAAATAGAACTTTCCAAGATAACAACTTTATATCAATGGAATGAAGGGGTTCAAACGGAACGCCCTGTAAAACATTAAGAACAAGGTTTAAACTCCATGGTGGAGCAACAGTTTTAAACACAGGCTTAATCCTGGTCAAAGCCTGACAAAAAGCCTGGACGTCAGGAACTTCTGACAGACGTTTGTGTAACAGAATGGACAGAGCTGAGATCTGTCCCTTTAATGAACTAGCAGATAAACCCTTTTCTAAACCTTCTTGTAGAAAAGACAATATCCTAGGAATCCTAACCTTACTCCAAGAGTAACCTTTGGATTCACACCAATATAGGTATTTACGCCATATCTTATGGTAAATCTTTCTGGTAACAGGTTTCCTAGCCTGTATTAAGGTATCAATAACTGACTCAGAAAACCCACGTCTTGATAAAATCAAGCGTTCAATTTCCAAGCAGTCAGCTTCAGAGAAGTTAGATTTTGATGTTTGAAGGGACCCTGTATCAGAAGGTCCTGTTTCAGAGGTAGAGACCAAGGTGGACAGGATGACATGTCCACCAGGTCTGCATACCAAGTCCTGCGTGGCCACGCAGGTGCTATTAGAATCACTGATGCTCTCTCTTGTTTGATTCTGGCAATCAATCGAGGAAGCAACGGGAAGGGTGGAAACACGTAAGCCATCCTGAAGTCCCAAGGTGCTGTCAGAGCATCTATCAGGACTGCTCCTGGATCCCTGGATCTGGACCCGTAACGAGGAAGCTTGGCGTTCTGTCGAGACGCCATGAGATCTATCTCTGGTTTGCCCCAACGTCGCAGTATTTGGGCAAAGACCTCCGGATGAAGTTCCCACTCCCCCGGATGAAAAGTCTGACGACTTAAGAAATCCGCCTCCCAGTTCTCCACTCCCGGGATGTGGATTGCTGACAGGTGGCAAGAGTGAGACTCTGCCCAGAGAATTATCTTTGATACTTCCATCATAGCTAGGGAGCTTCTTGTCCCTCCCTGATGGTTGATGTAAGCTACAGTCGTGATGTTGTCCGACTGAAACCTGATGAACCCCCGAGTTGTCAACTGGGGCCAAGCCAGGAGGGCATTGAGAACTGCTCTCAATTCCAGAATGTTTATTGGCAGGAGACTCTCCTCCTGACTCCATTGTCCCTGAGCCTTCAGAGAATTCCAGACGGCACCCCAACCTAGAAGGCTGGCGTCTGTTGTTACAATTGTCCAGTCTGGTCTGCTGAATGGCATCCCCCTGGACAGATGTGGCCGAGAAAGCCACCATAGAAGAGAATTTCTGGTCTCTTGATCCAGATTCAGAGAAGGGGATAAGTCTGAGTAATCCCCATTCCACTGACTTAGCATGCACAGTTGCAGTGGTCTGAGGTGTAAGCGTGCAAAGGGTACTATGTCCATTGCCGCTACCATTAAGCCGATTACCTCCATGCATTGAGCCACTGACGGGTGTTGAATGGAATGAAGGGTGCGGCAAGCACTTTGAAGTCTTGTTAGCCTGTCCTCTGTCAGGTAAATCTTCATTTCTACAGAATCTATAAGAGTCCCCAGGAAGGGAACTCTTGTGAGTGGAACGAGTGAACTTTTCTTTTCGTTCACCTTCCATCCATGTGACCTTAGAAATGCCAGCACTAACTCTGTATGAGACTTGGCAGTTTGAAAGCTTGAAGCTTGTATCAGAATGTCGTCTAGGTATGGAGCTACCGAGATTCCCCGCGGTCTTAGTACCGCCAGAAGAGCACCCAGAACTTTTGTGAAGATTCTTGGAGCTGTAGCCAATCCGAATGGAAGAGCCACAAACTGGTAATGCCTGTCTAGGAAGGCAAACCTTAGGTACCGATAATGATCTTTGTGAATCGGTATGTGAAGGTAAGCATCTTTTAAATCTACAGTGGTCATGTACTGACCCTCTTGGATCATAGGTAAAATTGTCCGAATAGTCTCCATCTTGAACGATGGAACTCTTAGGAATTTGTTTAGGATCTTTAAGTCCAGGATTGGTCTGAAAGTTCCCTCTTTTTTGGGAACCACAAACAGATTTGAGTAAAACCCCTGTCCCTGTTCCGATCGTGGAACTGGATGGATTACTCCCATTAACAAGAGCTCTTGTACGCAGCGTAGAAACGCCTCTTTCTTTGTCTGGATTGTTGACAATCTTGACAGATGAAATCTCTCTCTTGGAGGAGAGTATTTGAAGTCCAGAAGGTATCCCTGAGATATTATCTCTAGCGCCCAGGGATCCTGAACATCTCTTGCCCAAGCCCGGGGCGAAGAGAGAAAGTCTGCCCCCCACTAGATCCGATCCCGGATCGGGGGCCCTCAATTCATGCTGTTTTAGGGGCAGCAGCAGGTTTCCTAGTCTGCTTGCCCTTGTTCCAGGACTGGTTAGGTTTCCAGCCTTGTCTGTAGCGAGCAACAACTCCTTCCTGTTTTGGTGCAGAGGAAGTTGATGCTGCTCCAGTTTTGAAATTACGAAAGGAACGAAAATTAGACTGTCTAGTCTTGGCTTTGGCTTTGTCCTGAGGCAGGGCATGGCCTTTACCTCCTGTAATGTCAGCGATAATCTCTTTCAACCCGGGCCCGAATAAGGTCTGCCCTTTGAAAGGTATATTAAGCAATTTAGACTTAGAAGTAACATCAGCTGACCAGGATTTTAGCCACAGCGCCCTGCGTGCCTGAATGGCGAATCCTGAATTCTTCGCCGTAAGTTTAGTAAGATGTACTACGGCCTCCGAAATGAATGAATTAGCTAGTTTAAGGGCTCTAAGCCTGTCCGAAATGTCGTCCAGAGTAGCTGAACCAATGTTCTCTTCCAGAGACTCAATCCAGAATGCCGCTGCAGCCGTGATCGGCGCAATGCATGCAAGGGGTTGCAATATAAAACCTTGTTGAACAAACATTTTCTTAAGGTAACCCTCTAACTTTTTATCCATTGGATCTGAAAAAGCACAGCTATCCTCCACCGGGATAGTGGTACGCTTAGCTAAGGTAGAAACTGCTCCCTCCACCTTAGGGACCATTTGCCATAAGTCCCTTGTGGTGGCGTCTATTTTTCTAAATATCGGAGGGGGTGAGAACGGCACACCGGGTCTATCCCACTCCTTAGTAACAATTTCAGTAAGTCTCTTAGGTATAGGAAAAACCTCAGTACTCGTCGGTACCGCAAAATATTTATCCAACCTACACATTTTCTCTGGTATTGCAACTGTGTTACAATCATTCAGAGCCGCTAACACCTCCCCTAGTAATACACGGAGGTTTTCCAGTTTAAATTTAAAATTTGAAATATCTGAATCCAGTCTGTTTGGATCAGAACCGTCACCCACAGAATGAAGTTCTCCGTCCTCATGTTCTGCCACCTGTGACGCAGTGTCTGACATGGCCCTAATATTATCAGCGCACTCTGTTCTCACCCCAGAGTGATCACGCTTACCTCTTAGTTCTGGTAATTTAGCCAAAACCTCAGTCATAACAGTAGCCATATCCTGTAATGTGATTTGTAATGGCCGCCCAGATGTACTCGGCGCTACAATATCACGCACCTCCCTCTGAGCGGGAGATGTAGGTACTGACACGTGAGGCGAGTTAGTCGGCATAACTCTCCCCTCGTTGTTTGGTGAAATTTGTTCAATTTGTACAGATTGACTTTTATTTAAAGTAGCATCAATACAGTTAGTACATAAATTTCTATTGGGCTCCACTTTGGCATTGCAACAAATGACACAGGTATCATCCTCTGAATCAGACATGTTTAACACACTAGCAAATAAACTTGCAACTTGGAAATACAATTCAATTAGAATAATATTAAAACGTACTGTGCCTTTAAGAAGCACAGAAGATCTATGACAGTTGAAAATTAATAAATTGAAACAGTTATAGCCTCAATCCTTGTAAACAACACAACTTTAGCAAAGGTTTAATCCCATTAGCAAAGATAACAAATTCTGAAAGCAGGAAACAAATTACAGAATAAACGTTTTTTATCTCAGTCAAACTACAATTCTCACAGCTCTGCTGAGAGAAATTACCTCCCTCAAAATAAGTTTTGAAGACCCCTGAGCTCTGTAGAGATGAACCGGATCATGCAGGGAATACAATGAGTTGCTGACTGAAATATTTGATGCGTAGTAAAAGCGCCAAAAAACGGCCCCTCCCCCTCACACACAGCAGTGAGGGAGAACAGAAACTGTCAGAAAACAGATTAAGCAACTGCCAAGTGGAAAAATAGTGCCCAAACATTTATTCACTCAGTACCTCAGTAAATGAAAACGATTTTACATTCCAGCAAAAACGTTAAACATAATCTCTAGTTATTAAACAGCTTTATGTATTTCTTACAGTGTAATTCTAGTGAAGTACCATTCCCCAGAATACTGAAGTGTAAAGTATACATACATGACATTATATCGGTATGGCAGGATTTTCTCATCAATTCCATTATCAGAAAATAAAAACTGCTACATACCTCTATGCAGATTCATCTGCCCGCTGTCCCCTGATCTGAAGTTTACCTCTCCTCAGATGGCCGAGAAACAGCAATATGATCTTAACTACTCCGGCTAAAATCATAACAAAAACTCTGGTAGATTCTTCTTCAAACTCTGCCAGAGAGATAATAACACACTCCGGTGCTATTTTAAAATAACAAACTCTTGATTGAAGATATAAAACTAAGTATAATCACCATAGTCCTCTCACACATCCTATCTAGTCGTTGGGTGCAAGAGAATGACTGGGAGTGACGTAGAGGGGAGGAGCTATATGCAGCTCTGCTGGGTGAATCCTCTTGCACTTCCTGTTGGGGAGGAGTAATATCCCAGAAGTAATGATGACCCGTGGACTGATCACACTTAACAGAAGAAATTAACCCTATAAGCTACTTAATTAACCCCTTTACTGCTGGGCATAATACACGTGTGGTGCACAGCGGAATTTAGTGGCTTTCTAATTACCAAAAAGCAACCCCAAAGCCATATATGTCTGCTATTTCTAAACAAAGGGGATCCCAGAGAAGCATTTACAACCATTTGTGCCATAATTGCACAAGCTGTTTGTAAATAATTTATTGAGAAACCTAAAGTTTGTAAAAATGTTTTTATTTGATAGCATTTGGCGGTGAAATGGTGGCATGAAATATACCAAAATGGGCCTAGATCAATACTTTTGGTTGTCTACTAAAAATAAATATATACACGTGAAGGGTTATTCAGGGATTCCTGACAGATATCAGTGTTCCAATGTAACTATCGCTAATTTTGGGGAAAAAAAAATGGTTTGGAAATAGCAAAGTGCTACTTGTACTTATTGCCCTATAACTTGCAAAAAAAAGCAAAGAACATGTAAACATTGGGTATTTCTAAACTCAGGACAAAATTTAGAAACTATTTAGCATAACTGTTTTTGGTGGCTGCAGATGGGTAATAGATTTTGGGGGTCAAAGTTAGAAAAAGTGTGTTTTTTAACATTTTTCATCATATTTTATAAATATTTTTTATTATAAATTATAAGATATGATGAAAATAATGGTATCTTTAGAAAGTCCATTTAATGGCAAGAAAAACTGTACATAATATGTGTGGGTACAGTAAATGAGTAAGAGGAAAATTATAGCTAAACACAAACAGCAGAAAAGTAAAAAACATAATTTATGTAAGAACTTACCTGATAAATTCATTTCTTTCATATTGGCAAGAGTCCATGAACTAGTGACGTATGGGATATATAATCCTATCAGGAGGGGCAAAGTTTCCCAAACCTCAAAATGCCTATAAATACACCCCTCACCACACCCACAATTCAGTTTAACGAATAGCCAAGAAGTGGGTTCATAAAGAAAGGAGTAAAAAGCATCAACAAAGGAATTTGGAAATAATTGTGCTTTATACAAAAAAAAAGCATAACCACCACAAAAAAGGGTGGGCCTCATGGACTCTTACCAATATGAAAGAAATAAATTTATCAGGTAAGTTCTTACATAAATTATGTTTTTTTTTTCATGTAATTGGCAAGAGTCCATGAGCTAGTATGAGCTAGTATGGGATAGCAATACCCAAGATGTGGAACTCCACGCAAGAGTCACTAGAGAGGGAGGGATAAAAATAAAAAACATAATTTATGCTTACCTGATAAATTTATTTCTCTTGTAGTGTAGTCAGTCCACGGGTCATCCATTACTTATGGGATTATATCTCTTCCCCAACAGGAAGTTGCAAGAGGATCACCCAAGCAGAGCTGCTATATAGCTCCTCCCCTCACGTCATATCCAGTCATTCGACCGAAACAAGACGAGAAAGGAGAAACCATAGGGTGCAGTGGTGACTGGAGTTTAATTAAAAATTTAGATCTGCCTTACAAGACAGGGCGGGCCGTGGACTGACTACAGTACAAGAGAAATAAATTTATCAGGTAAGCATAAATTATGTTTTCTCTTGTTAAGTGTAGTCAGTCCACGGGTCATCCATTACTTATGGGATACTAATACCAAAGCTAAAGTACACGGATGAAGGGAGGGACAAGGCAGGAACTTTAAACGGAGGGAACCACTGCCTGAAGTACCTTTCTCCCAAAAATAGCCTCCGAAGAAGCAAAAGTGTCAAATTTGTAAAACTTTGAAAAAGTGTGAAGTGAAGACCAAGTCGCAGCCTTGCAAATCTGTTCAACAGAAGCCTCATTTTTAAAGGCCCAGGTGGAAGCCACAGCTCTAGTAGAGCTGTAATTCTTTCAGGAGGCTGCTGTCCAGCAGTCTCATAGGCTAAACGTATTATGCTATGAAGCCAAAAAGAGAGAGAGGTAGCCGAAGCCTTTTCTCCTCTGTCCAGAGTAAACGACAAACAGGGAAGAAGTTTGACGAAAATCTTTAGTTGCCTGCAAATAGAACTTCAGGGCACGGACTACGTCCAGATTATGCAAAAGTCGTTCCTTCTTTGAAGAAGGGTTAGGACACAATGATGGAACAACAATCTCTTGATTGATATTCCTGTTAGAAACTACCTTAGGTAAGAACCCAGGTTTAGTACGCAGAACTACCTTGTCTGAATGAAAAATCAGATAAGGAGAATCACAATGTAAGGCAGATAACTCAGAGACTCTTCGAGCCGAGGAAATAGCCATCAAAAACAGAACTTTCCAAGATAACAGCTTAATATCAATGGAATGAAGGGGTTCAAATGGAACGCCTTGCAGGACGTTAAGAACTAAGTTTAAGCTCCACGGCGGAGCAACAGTCTTAAACACAGGCTTAATCCTAGCCAAAGCCTGACAAAAAGCCTGAACGTCTGGAATTTCTGCCAGACGCTTGTGTAGAAGAATAGACAAAGCAGATATCTGTCCTTTTAACGAACTAGCGGATAAGCCCTTTTCAAAACCCTCTTGTAGAAAAGACAATATCCTAGGAATCCTAACCTTACTCCATGAGTAACTCTTGGATTCGCACCAATACAAATATTTACGCCATATCTTATGGTAAATTCTTCTGGTAACAGGTTTCCTAGCCTGTATTAAGGTATCAATAACCGACTCCGAGAAGCCACGCTTTGATAGAATCAAGCATTCAATCTCCATGCAGTCAGCCTCAGAGAAATTAGATTTGGATGGTTGAAAGGACCCTGAATTAGAAGGTCCTGCCTCAGAGGCAGAGACCATGGTGGACAGGACGACATGTCCACTAGGTCTGCATACCAGGTCCTGCGTGGCCACGCAGGCGCTATCAGAATCACTGATGCTCTCTCCTGTTTGATCTTGGCAATCAGTCGAGGCAGCAGCGGAAACGGTGGAAACACATAAGCCATCTTGAAAACCCAAGGGGCTGCTAGAGCATCTATCAGCGCTGCTCCCGGGTCCCTGGACCTGGATCCGTAATGAGGAAGCTTGGCGTTCTGGCGAGACGCCATGAGATCCAGATCTGGTTTGCCCCAACGATGAATCAGTTGAGCGAAGACCTCCGGATGAAGTTCCCACTCCCCCGGATGAAAAGTCTGGCGACTTAGAAAATCCGCCTCCCAGTTCTCCACGCCTGGGATGTAGATTGCTGACAGGTGGCAAGAGTGAGACTCTGCCCAGTGAATTATCTTCGAGACTTCCAACATCGCTAGGGAACTCCTGGTTCCCCGTTGATGATTGATGTAAGCCACAGTCGTGATGTTGTCCGACTGAAATCTGATGAACCTCAGAGTTGCTAACTGAGGCCAAGCTAGAAGAGCATTGAATATTGCTCTTAACTCCAGAATATTTATTGGGAGGAGTTTCTCCTCCTGAGTCCATGATCCCTGAGCCTTCAGGGAATTCCAGACTGCGCCCCAACCTAGAAGGCTGGCGTCTGTTGTTACAATCATCCAATCTGGCCTGCGAAAGGTCATCCCCTTGGAGAGGTGGGGCCGAGAAAGCCACCATAGAAGAGAATCTCTGGTCTCTTGGTCCAGATTTAGTAGAGGGGACAAATCTGAATAATCCCCATTCCACTGACTTAGCATGCACAATTGCAGCGGTCTGAGATGCAGTCGCGCAAATGGTACTATGTCCATTGCCGCTACCATTAAGCCGATTACTTCCATGCACTGAGCTACTGACGGGTGTGGAATGGAATGAAGGGCATGGCAAGCATTTAGAAGTTTTGATAACCTGGCCTCCGTCAGGTAAATTTTCATCTCTACAGAATCTATAAGAGTCCCTAGGAAGGGAACCCTTGTGAGTGGTAATAGAGAACTCTTTTCCACGTTCACCTTCCACCCATGCGACCTCAGAAATGCCAGAACTATCTCTGTATGAGACTTGGCAGTTTGAAAACTTGACGCTTGTATCAGAATGTCGTCTAGGTACGGAGCCACCGCTATGCCCCGCGGTCTTAGTACAGCCAGAAGTGAGCCCAGAACCTTTGTAAAGATTCTTGGAGCCGTAGCTAACCCGAAGGGAAGAGCTACAAACTGGTAATGCCTGTCTAGGAAGGCAAATCTTAGGTACAGATAATGATCCTTGTGAATCGGTATGTGAAGGTAGGCATCCTTTAAGTCCACAGTGGTCATGTACTGACCCTCTTGGATCATGGGTAGGATGGTTCGAATAGTTTCCATTTTGAATGATGGAACTCTTAGGAATTTGTTTAGGATCTTTAAGTCCAAGATTGGTCTGAAGGTTCCCTCTTTCTTGGGAACCACAAACAGATTTGAATAGAATCCCTGCCCGTGTTCCGTCCGCGGAACTGGGTGGATCACCCCCATTAGTAAGAGGTCTTGTACACAGCGTAGAAACGCCTCTTTCTTTATTTGGTTTGCTGATAACCTTGAAAGATGAAATCTCCCTTGTGGAGGAGAAGCTTTGAAATCCAGAAGATATCACTGAGATATGATCTCCAACGCCCAGGGATCCTGGACATCTCTTGCCCAAGCCTGGGCGAAGAGAGATAGTCTGCCCCCCACTAGATCTGTTTCCGGATAGGGGGCCCTCTCTTCATGCTGTCTTAGGGGCAGCAGCAGGTTTTCTGGCCTGCTTGCCCTTGTTCCAGGACTGGTTAGTTTTCCAGCCCTGTCTGTAACGAGCAACAGCTCCTTCCTGTTTTGGAGCGGAGGAAGTTGATGCTGCTCCTGCCTTGAGGTTACGAAAGGCACGAAAATTAGACTGTTTGGCCTTTGATTTGGCCCTGTCCTGAGGTAGAGCATGGCCCTTACCTCCCGTAATGTCAGCGATAATTTCTTTCAAGCCGGGCCCGAATAAGGTCTGCCCTTTGAAAGGAATATTAAGCAATTTAGATTTAGAAATCACGTCAGCTGACCAGGATTTAAGCCATAGCGCTCTGCGCGCTTGGATGGCGAATCCGGAGTTCTTAGCCGTAAGTTTGGTTAAATGTACGACGGCATCAGAAACAAATGCGTTAGCTAGCTTAAGTGCTTTAAGCTTGTTCATAATTTCATCCAATGGAGCTGTGCGAATGGCCTCTTCCAGAGACTCAAACCAGAATGCCGCCGCCGCAGCAGTGACAGGCGCAATGCATGCAAGGGGCTGTAAGATAAAACCTTGTTTAACAAACATTTTCTTAAGGTAACCTTCTAATTTTTTATCCATTGGATCTGAAAAGGCACAACTATCCTCCACCGGGATAGTGGTACGCTTAGCTAAAGTAGAAACCGCTCCCTCCACCTTAGGGACCGTCTGCCATAAGTCTCGTGTGGTGGGGTCTATAGGAAACATTTTCCTAAATATGGGAGGAGGGGAAAAAGGCACACCGGGTCTATCCCACTCCTTGCTAATAATCTCTGTAAGCCCTTTAGGTATAGGAAACACGTCAGTACACACCGGTACCGCATAGTATCTATCCAACCTACATAATTTTTCTGGAATTGCAACCGTGTTACAATCATTCAGAGCCGCTAATACCTCCCCTAGCAATATGCGGAGGTTCTCAAGCTTAAATTTAAAATTAGAAATCTCTGAATCCAGTCTCCCTGGATCAGATCCGTCACCCACAGAATGAAGCTCTCCGTCTTCATGTTCTGCAAATTGTGACGCAGTATTGGACATGGCTCTCACATCATCAGCGCGCTCTGTCCTTAACCCAGAGCCATCACGCTTGCCTCTTAATTCTGGCAATTTAGATAATACTTCTGTCATAACAGTAGCCATGTCTTGCAAAGTGATTTGTAAGGGCCTCCCTGATGTACTTGGCGCCACAAAATCACGCACCTCCTGAGCGGGAGGCGAAGGTACTGACACGTGAGGAGAGTTAGTCGGCATAACTTCCCCCTCGTTGTCTGGTGATAATTTCTTTGCATGTAAAGACTGACTTTTATTTAAAGTTACATCAATGCATTTAGTACACAACCTTCTATGGGGCTCCACATTGGCCTTCATACATAGTGAACAAACAGATTCATCTGTGTCAGACATGTTTAAACAGACTAGCAATGAGACTAGCAAGCTTGGAAAATACTTTTCAAATAAATTTACAAGCAATATAAAAAACGCTACTGTGCCTTTAAGAAGCACAAAAGGCTGTCACAGTTGAAATAACAATGAACCAAATTAGTTATAGCAACCAAATTTTCACAGTAAATGTATTAAGTTAGCAAAGGATTGCACCCACCAGCAAATGGATGATTAACCCCTTAATACCCAAAAACGGATAACAATTTAATAATTAACGTTTTTATCACAGTCAAACACACTGTCACAGGTCTGCTGTGACTGATTACCTCCCTCAAAATGAATTTTGAAGACCCCTGAGCTCTCTAGAGACGTCCTGGATCATGGAGGATGAAGTAGGAAGATTGTGACTGAATTTTTACTGCGCAAAAAAGCGCTAAAATAGGCCCCTCCCACTCATATTACAACAGTGGGGAAGCTCAGTTAACTGTTTCTATGCAGAAACAAAAGTTAGCCATGTGGTAAAAATCATGCCCCAATAAGTTTTATCACCAAGTACCTCACAAAAAACGATTAACATGCCAGTAAACGTTTTGAACATACATTTTAAAAGTTATGAAGTGTTATTAATAAGCCTGCTACCAGTCGCTTTTACTGCAGTTAAGGCTCACACATTACTTCAGTATTAACAGTATTTTCTGAGTCAAATTCCATTCCCTAGAAAAATACTTCAGTGTACACACACTCCTCAGCCTAATGCCAGTCGCTACCACTGCATTTAAGGCTGAACTTACATTACATTGGTATCAGCAGTAATTTCTCAGTCAATTCCATTGCTTAGAAAAATAATTTACTCGACATACCTCGTTCGCAGGGGGGCCCTGCATGCTATTCCCCTTTTCTGAAGTTACCTCACTCCTCAGAATGTGCGAGAACAGCCAGTGGATCTTAGTTACATCTGCTAAGATCATAGAAAACGCAGGCAGATTCTTCTTCTAATGCTGCCTGAGAAACAAACAGCACACTCCGGTGCCATTTAAAATAAACTTTTGATTGAAGAAATAAACTAAGTTTAAAAACACCACAGACCTCTCACAACGACCTATCTTTAGTTAGCTTGCAAGAGAATGACTGGATATGACATGTGAGGGGAGGAGCTATATAGCAGCTCTGCTTGGGTGATCCTCTTGGAACTTCCTGTTGGGGAAGAGATATAATCCCATAAGTAATGGATGACCCGTGGACTGACTACACTTAACAAGAGAAACAGCCATTTTCCGCTGAAAAAAATTAATCCACAACCCAAACTATAAGTTTATTCTCATAAATGAAAGAAAAAAAACTAAATCAAAAGCAGAAGAATCAAACTGAAACAGCTGCCTGAAGAACTTTTCTACCAAAAACTGCTTCCGAAGAAGCAAATACATCAAAATAGTAGAATTTAGTAAATGTTTGCAAAGAAGACCAAGTAGCAGCTTTGCAAATCTGATCAACTGAAGCTTCATTCTTAAAAACCCAGGAAGTGGAAACTGATCTAGTAGAATGAGTTGTAATTCTCTGAGAGGGGGCTTGATCCGACTCCAAATAGGCTTGATGAATCAAAAGCTTTAACCACGAAGCCAAAGAAACGGCAGAAGCCTTCTGACCTTTCCTAGAACCAGAAAAGATAACAGAGACTAGAAGTCTTCCTGAAATCTTTAGTAGCTTCAACATAATATTTCAGAGCTCTCAACATATCCAAAGAATGCAAAGATCTCTCCAAAGAATTCTTAGGATTAGGACACAAGAAAGGAAAAACAATTTCTCTATTAAATGTTGTTAAAATTCACAACCTTAGGTAAGAATTTAAATGAAGTCTGCAAAACTGCTTTATCCTGAAAAAAAAATCAGAAAAGGAGATTCACAAGAGAGAGCGGATAATTTAGAAACTCTTCTAGCAGAAGAGAGGGCCAAAAGAAACAACAGTTTCCAAGAAAGTAGTTTAATGACCAAAGAATAAATAGGCTCAAATAGAGAGCCTGTAAAGCCTTCAAAACCAAATTAAGACTCCAAGGAGGAGAGATTGAATAATGACAGGCTTGATACGAACCAAAGCCTGCACAAAACAATGAATATCAGGAGGTTTAGCAATCTTTCTGTGAAATAAAACAGAAAGAGCAGAGATTTGTCCTTTCAAGGAACTTGCAGACAAACCTTTATCCAAACCATCATGAAGAAACTGTAAAATTCTAGGAATTCTAAAAGAATGCCAAGAGAATTTATGAGAAGAACACCATGAAATGTAAGTCTTCCAAACTCGATAATAAATCTTTCTAGAAACAGATTTACAAGCCTGCAACATAGTATTAATCACAGAGTCAGAAAAAACCTCTATGACTAAGCATTAAGCATTCAATTTACATACCTTCAAATTTAATGATTTGAGATCCTGATGGAAAAACGGACCTTGAGATAGAAAGTCTGGCCTTAATGGAAGTGGCCCAGGTTGGCAACTGGACATCCAAACAGGATCTGCATACCAAAACCTGTAAAGCCATGCTGGAGCCACTAGCAGCACAAACGATTGCTCCATGATGATTTTGGAGATCACTCTTGGAAGAACTAGAGGTGGGAAAATATAAGCCAGTTGATAACACCAAGGAAGTTTCAATGCATCCACTGCTTCCACCTGAGGATCCCTGGACCTGGACAGGTACCGGGGAAGTTTCTTGTTTAGATGAGATGCCATCAGATCTATTTCTGGAAGCCCCCACATCTGAACAACTTGAGAAAACACATCTGGGTGGAGAGACCATTCTCCCGGATGTAAAGTCTGACGACTGAGGTAATCCGCTTCCAAATTGTCTATACCTGGGATATGAACCGCAGAAATTAGACAGGAGCTGGATTCCGCCCAAACAAGTATCTGAGATACTTCATTCATAGCTTGAGGACTGTGAGTCCCACCCTGATGATTGACATATGTCACAGTTGTGATATTGTCTGTCTGAAAGCAAATGAACGGTTCTCTCTTCAACAGAGGCCGAAACTGAAGAGCCCTGAGAATCACACAAAATATTTATTGGCAATCTTGCCTCTTGAGATTTCCAAACCCCTTGTGCTGTCAGAGATCCCCAAACAGCTCCCCAACCTGAAAGACTCGCATCTGATGTGATCACAGTCCAGGTTGGACGAACAAAAGAGGCCCCTAGAATTATACGATGGTGATCTAACCACCGAGTCAGAGAAAGTCAAACATTGGGATTTAAGGATATTAATTGTGATATCCTTGTATAATCCCTGCACCAATGGTTCAGCATACAAAGCTGGAGAGGTCTCGTATGAAAACGAGCAAAGGGGATCACGTCCGATGCTGCAGTCATGAGACCTAAAACTTCCATGCACATAGCTACTGAAGGGAATGACTGAGACTGAAGGTTTCCGACAGGCTGCAACCAATTTCAAATGTCTCTTGTCTGTTAGAGACAAAGTCATGGACACTGAATCTATTTGGAAACCTAAAAAGGTTACCTTTGTCTGAGGAATCAAAGAACTTTTTGGTAAATTGATCCTCCAACCATGTCTTTGAAAAAACAACAGTAGTTGATTTGTGTGAGATTCTGCAGAACGTAAAGACTGAGCAAGTACCAAGATATTGTCCAAATAAGGAAACACCGGAACACCCCGCTCTCTGATTACAGAGAGTAGGACACCAAGAACCTTTGAAAAGATTCTTGGAGTGTTGCTAAGCCAAAAGGAAGAGCAACAAATTGGTAATGCTTGTCTAGAAAAAGAGAATCTCAGGAACTGATAGCGATCTGGATGAATCGGAATATGAAGATATGCATCCTGTAAGTCTATTGTGGACATATAATGCCCTTGCTGAACAAAAGGCAGAATAGATCTTATAGTCACCATTTTGAAAGTTGGTACTCTTACATCGATTGAAATTTTTTATATCCAAAACTGGTCTGAATGAATTTTCTTTCTTTGGGATATTGTATATATTTGAATAAAACCCCAGACTCTGTTCCTGAAACGGAACTGGCATGATTACCCCAGATAACTCCAGGTCTGAAACACACTTCAGGAAAGCCTGAGCCTCTACTGGGTTTGCTGGAATGCGTGAGAGAAAAAAATCTTCTCACAGGCGATCTGAATCCTATTCTGTACCATTGAAAAACAATACTCTGAATCCAATGATTTTGGACCGAATTGATCCAAACATCTTTGAAAAATCTTAACCTGCCCCCTACCTGTAACATATCTCAGCCTAATGTCACTATCCCTTTAAGACTGCCTTTCCTGATTCTGACACTCATGCTGTTTTGAGCAGTATTTACATTCAGCTTGCCTGCCTGATTAATCATTCATGCACCTGATTCCCTCAGCCTCTTTTTAAGCCTTCTCAGGTCTAATGTGCTTTGCATTAACTTTGAAGTTGTGATCCTGAACAACAGAGGTCTGTGACTGTTTCCTGCATGAATTGTACCAACTTATTCAAGCTACAGCCTTTCCTATTTCCTATGCTTAAAATCATCAAATCGCAAGTATCCAAATAATTCTATTTTGTTACCTGGACACTGCTACTTAACAAACTATGAACTTTATTATAAATCAAGTATACTTTTGGTTATCATCACTCTCTAATTATTACAACAGCATCTTACTCAGAACTTTATAACTATTGTCTGCTACAAGTTGTCATAGATGAAATATCATTCTACAAATATGTTAACATATTCAGAACTCTGCATCTATGTGTTCAGTTAAAAGCTTTCATGTGATTCTCCAATATATGCACAAACAGTAATTGATGTCTTAAACTTGCAACTTGACTATCACCTGTGCTGCTCTGCTTATTACTGACATACAGCGCTATATAATATTATGTAATGAGAACCTGCAATAAACCTTAGTTTGCATCTATATGCACAAATAGTAATTAATGCCTAAAACTTGCAACTTGTCTATCACCTGTGCTGCTCTGCTTAATTCTGACATACAGCTCTATATAATATGTACTGTGAACCTGCAACAAACCTTAGTTTGCATCTAAGTGTCAATCTTCTACCAGTTTACTCTGAAGCCTGAACATTCCACATTGCTATATTTTTCTCTCATTGAATCCTGCAGCTACTCCTATTAACTAAAGCCAGAATATATTGTATACAAATGTTGCACTCTCCATTAATTCTACAATAACTATTTGCAACTATGAATCACAGAATATCATCTATCCACGTCCAGGATACTCTTCCCGGGGTCAGGAGTCGGTGTCGTCAAATCCCTACCACTGCCCTGAGGGTCTGTGTCCTGAACGCATGTACACCAGAACATGACACTACCAGCTGAGCTGGAATAAGGGCCGCACCTTCATGCGGACTTGGGGGCTGGCTTTGACCTCTTAAATGGCTTGGATTTATTCCAATTTGAAGAAGGCTTCCAATTGGAAAAAGATTCCTAGGGAAGAATTAGGTTTCAATTCCTTATTTAGGAACAAAAACGGTTAGAAGCTTTAGATGTATCCTTAGATCTTTTATCTTGAGGCGAAAAAACTCCCTTCCCACTGACAGTTGAAATTATTGAATCCAACTGTGAACCAAATAATTTATTATCAAGATTTAAGCCACAAAGCTCTTCTAGCTAAAATAGCTAAAGACATAGATTTAACATCAATTTTGATGATATCAAAAAAAGGCATCACAAATGAAATTATTAGCATGTTGAATCAAGTTAACAATGCTAGACAAATCATGATCCGATACTTGTTGCGCTAAAGTTTCCAACCAAAAAGTTGAAGCAGCTGCAACATCAGCCAAAGAAATTACAGGCCTAAGAAGAAGACCTGAATATAAAGAAGTTTTCCTTAGATAAGATTCAAGATTCCTATCTAAAGGATCTTTAAAAGAAGTACTATCTTCCGAAGGAATAGTAGTACGTTTTAGCAAGATTAGAGATAGCCCCATCAACTTTGGGGATCTTTTCCCAAAACTCCAATCTAACTGCTGGCAAAGGATACAATTTTTTAAACCGTAAAGAAGGAATAAAAGAAGTACCAGGCCTATTCTATTCCTTAGAAATCATATAAGAAATAGCATCAGGAACTGGAAAACCCCCTGGAATAACAACAGGAGGTTTATAAACAGAATTTAAACGTTTACTAGTTTAAATATCAAGAGGACTAGTCTCCTCAATATCTAATATAAACAACACTTCTTTAACAAAGAACGAATGAACTCAATTTTAAATAAATAAGTAGATTTGTCAGTGTCAATATCGGAGGAAGGATCTTCTGGATCAGATAGATCCTCATCAGAGGAGGATAATTCAGTATGTTGTCGGTCATTTGAAATTTCATCAACCTTATGAGAATTTTTAAAAGACCTTTACATTTATTAGAAGGCGGGATGGCAGACAAAGCCTTCTGAATAGAATCAGCAATAAATTCTTATAAATTCACAGGTATATCTTGTACATTAGATGTTAAAAGAACATCAACAGGCAATGTACTATTACTGATGGACACATTCTCTGCATGTAAAAGTTTATCATGACAACTTATTACAAACCACAGCTGGAGATATAATCTCCACAAGATTACAACAAATGTACTTCGCTTTGGTAGAACTGTTATCAGTCAGCAGGGTTCCAACAGTGATTTATGAGACAGGATCAGATTGAGACATCTTGCAAATGTAAAAGAAAAAACATGTAAAGCAAAATGATCAATTTCCTTATATGGCAGTTTCAGGAATGGGAAAAAAATGCAAACAGCATAGCCCTCTCATAGAGAAAAAAGCAAGAGGCATATAGGAATGGGGTTTAAAATAATGAAAATAGTTGGCGCCAAGTATGACGCACAAACAAACAGAGAAATGACAAACAAACAACATCCGGAAATAACACTCTTGCATCATTGAATACGCAACCTTGGGAAATTACGAATTTGCGTCATCGAACGTAACTCGCGCCAAAAATGACTCAATATAGTTTGGCATTTCGCGCCCTTGCGAGCCTAATTCTGCCCGCAAATTTAAAATGACAGTCAATTGGAAAAAAGACTATACCCCATGTAAGAAATACATTTTCCAGATATGAAACTGACAGTCTGCAAAAGGGAATATACTGAAAACTGAATCATGGCAAATATAAGTACAATACATATATGTAGAACTTTATATAAATACATACATTGCCAAACCATAGCTGAGAGTGTCTTAAGTAATGAAAACATACTTACCAAAAGACACCCATCCACATATAGCAGATAGCCCAACCAGTACTGAAATGGTTATCAGTAGAGGTAATGGAATATGAGAGTATATCGTCGATCAGAAAAGGGAGGTAGGAGATGAATCTCTAAGACCGAGAACAGAGAAACTATGAAATAGATCTCCTGTGAGGAAAACCTTTGCATTCAAAAGGTGATACTCCCTTCACATCCCTCTGACATTCACTGTACTCAGAGGAATCGGGCTTCAAAATGCTGAGAAGCGCATATCAACATAGAAATCTTAGCACAAACTTACTTCACCACCTCCATAGGAAGCAAAGTTTGTAAAACTGAATTGTGGGTGTGGTGAGGGGTTATTTATAGGCATTTCGAGGTTTGGGAATCTTTGCCCCTCCTGGTAGGATTGTATATCCCATACGTCACTAGCTCATGGACTCCTGCCAATTACATGAAAGAAATAGCCCTGGTCCTTAAGGGGTTAAAGGATCTTGAAGCACTTGAGACAGAAAGAATCTTCCCAAAGGAGGCCTTGTATGAACCTACGGATCCTGAACAGATCTCTCCCAAGCCTCCCTAAAGAGACTGTCCCCATCAGAGACTGGTCTGTACAGTTTGTTTTTGAACCAAGAAGAGTGAGACTTCCAGGATGATTTAGAGTAGCCAGAATTCTTAGCAGAGGAGACATCTTTCTGAGACATAGATTGTTGAGCAGAGGAGACATCTTTCTGAGACATAGATTGTTGAGCAGAGGAGACATCTTTCTGAGACATAGATTGTTGAGCAGAGGAGACGTCTTTCTGAGACAGATTGTTGAAAGGTGTGAAAAACAAATTATGCTTACCTGATAATTTCCTTTTCTTCTGATGGAAAGAGTCCACAGCTGCATTCATTACTTTTGGGAAGTAAGAACCTGGCCACCAGGAGGAGGCAAAGACACCCCAGCCAAAGGCTTAAATACTCCTCCCACTCCCCTCATCCCCCAGTCATTCTACCGAGGAACAAGGAACATTAGAAGAAATATCAGGGTGAAAGGTGCCAGAAGAATATAAGGACGCATTACATAAAATTACGGGTGGGGAGCTGTGGACTCTTTCCATCAGAAGAAAAGGAAACTATCAGGTAAGCATAATTTATGTTTTTATTCTTAAATGGAAAGAGTCCACAGCTGCATTAATTACTTTTGGGAAAACAATACCCAAGCTTTAGAGGACACTGAATGCCAAGACGGGAGGGAGCCCCGACCAAAGGAAGGAACCACCCCTATCTAAAGTCCAACGCTCCAAGGAGCACGGCTAGAAGTCATATGAAGATACTTCCCAAAGCCTCAGGACAACCAAGGGATACCTCAAGGTCAAAAAAATCCTACTAGCAGGACTAGTCTCCCTATCACCTCCGCTCAAGCAGAGGACACAAGGAAGAGAAAGGCACTAAGCCTACCCAGCTCTGAGCTAAACAAAGTCCCAGCAGGGAACAACCATCACCCAGAAACACAGATCCCTAAAAGGAGATCCAACTCACCTGGAGATAATGGAAGAAGACCTAAAGGTCTCTTACGCGTATACCTGCAAGGTGGGAAGAGCTGCAACTGGTTTCAAACTGCAAACCTACCGCATGCTAGACAGCTGTCCTGTACGAGCTGTTGGATCAAGCCCAAAAGGACAAATCCAGAGGTCTAAAAGAGGAAGGCCAAACCGCTCAACTGCGGTAAGGGGCGTTATGCCCTCCAACCCTCCACCACATGGGGAAGGGTCTAGGTTCTGATGAAATCAGATGTCAGATAGAGTGATGCAGCGGGGAAACTCCCCTGCCCGGCCATCTATGACTGAAGGCTATAAGGTCTGAAACAATCCTTCCCACCTCCGGACCCACATGTCCTCTCGAATGCTTACTTGAACATGAAAAAACAATGATAACCTGAGCACTCTGCGCTTCTACCGAACCAGCGGAGCAGAACAGCGCCACGTGTCTGAACATCCGCAAGACTGAATGAACCCAACAGGACCAGCCTGCACCTAGGGTCCCAACCGGCAAGCTGCGTAAATACTCCCTCGTAGGGGAAAAAACAGAAAACAGACATTTTAAACATAGGACTAACATGTCCAAAACAACTTTTTACTAAATAAAACTAATAGAGTATCAATCCCAGAAAGTTCCTGAAGGAAACAAAAACAAATAAAAGACATCCCATCGGATATAAATAAAATATAAGGCAACCCGGAGGTTAACACCCAAAAAGACACAGGCCTACCCGCAGGACCAGCCAAACGGAGCCCTATCTTCAAATGACAATCAGGAGATTACTTCATCCCCACATGTCTAATAAGGTGCACCATTCAAATGATCAGACTGAAAATCCCCATAACTGGTAACGATAGGGTCATTCAATAACTGAAAAACATGTCTGAGCAACACGTGAAGGCACGCAATCCTGTAACGAAAGGCACAACACTCAGGGACAGATACCCCCGCTGGGAACTGTAGAGGCCCTCCCCAAGGCGGAAGGCTCGGGACAATAGGGCACGAGCACATTCTCAAATAAACGTCTGGACTCTGCAGACGAACAATCGCCAACATTATGTGGAAGTGAAAACGTGCTGCAACCTCCGGGGGAAACACGCCACTCCGCATGGAGGAACCATAAACTGGGTTACCCGCATGTGCAGAAGTATGATTTGATAGGGAAATCACCTCTCGGAGGACAGGACCCCCGAGGCGGATGGCTCAGCAGTCCCTTGATTCCCCAAGCCCTAGGAACCAGGCGCTCTGAAATGGCATACGGAACAAAACTGGTTGACAGGAGTCAACGAGGCCACTCCGGAATCATCACCGGACACAGAATCTGAAATCAAAATAGTCTCAGTATCAGATTCCTCTGTAACTGAATCTGAAATTAACAGTCTCAGCATCAGAATCCTCCATAACTGGATAGAGGATATGTAAACATGGACTAAAAAAGTAAAACAAAAACCGCACCTGACACCCACAATAGCTGGGGCACTCACCACCTCCTATGACCAGAACCCTGCAGACTAGAAAAATTCCTTCGCCACGCGGTCAGAAATGCGGAAATGGAAAAACGGAACGTAACCACGCCCGAACACAAGGTGAAGCGTACAGTCCAAAAAAAGTGCGCCCAACCAAAAGGCCGCGTCACTTCCAAAGGCCTCAATCTTCCAACCACGAGCCCAGTAAACATGCAGGTTGAATCACATAAACAGGATTATAAACCCCCCCTGTTCAATAACCCCCCTCAGGAGATATTAACACTCGATTCCAAGATACTAAAAGAGTATCTGAGACCCTTATGTATAAGCTAGACCCGCAAGGTGGTAGCCTCTCGGGAAACATTCACATTACAGTACATTGACGAATAAAGTAAAATTAAACAATCTTACCGTGGAACAGGAACACAGCCCTTCAAGTGTGAGGTATAGTAGCATCGCCACCGCTATGGACTTGAGAGAAGAAAGCAGGCAGCGAAGCAAAGTTTGACAACGCTGATTGCTTGAGGAGCTGTTAATATGAGTCGGGATGGTTTCGCAGAAATTCGCTGCATCTCCGGACTCTAACTTTCATCCAAGCCCTCACTGAGAGACTGACATGACTACTTAAAACTCCTGTCCCTTGCCAAAGAGTACTACCCTCCATAAGAGACAAAAACAAAAATTAAAAATTCTGACACTTCTCTGCCATCCTCCTGGGATGAAAGGCAAACAATGACTGGGGGATGAGGGGAGTGGGAGAAGTATTTAAGAATTTGGCTGGGGTGTGTCTTTGCCTCCTCCTGGTGGCCAGGTTCTTATTTCCCAAAAGTAATGAATGCAGCTGTGGACTCTTTCCATTTAAGAAAAAAAACACCCTACAGATCTAGGCTTACCCTTAGATTTCTTATTCTGGGACAGAAAAGCTACCTTACCCCTGTGAATGTGGCAGTAATAGCATCCAGTCCAGACCCAAACAAAGATTTACCCTGAAAGGGGAGAGAAAGCGGTCTGCATTTAGAAATCATATCAGCAGAACAAGACTTAAGCCACAAAGCTCTCTTAGCTAAAACAACTAATGCAGCATTCTTAGCAATGATGCAAATAATTTTCACTGCTGCATCACAAATGAAGGAAACTCAGGAGAATAATACAATCCTGAATCTCACCCAGAGTGGTTTTTCCAGAAACAAGTGCTGAGATTACCACACCACACAGCAGTTGCAGCAGCAAAACAGGCTACACTGACTGCAGGCCTAAACATAAACCTGCAAGCTGAAAGGATCTCCTAAGAAAATCTTCAAGCTTTCTATCTAAAGAATGCTTAAAAAAAGAAACTACCCTCCAAAGGAATAGCAGTATGCATGGCCAAAGTGGAAATAGCTGCATCTACCTTAAAAACATTATCCCAAATCTCTGAATTAACAAAAGGGAGAGGAAACAGCTTTAAATGTGGTAGATGAAACACATGAGAAAAAGGATTAATACAATTTGTACCCCAAATTAGAAGCCGAGCTCTGATAATCAGAATGCCTTACCATCTCCACCGGTCCTGAGAACCTCCCCACACAGTGAGAATGTTACAGCAGCACAGGAACCGGTGAGTGCTAAAACCCAAAGGCAACAAACTTGGCACAGATGAAATAAAGAATGCCAAAAAAAAAAAAAAGGGAAACCACTGGCGCTATTAGAAATAGCTAGGATTTTAACTACCATATATGTGTGTGCATATATCTCTAAAACCTCTTTGGGTAATAAATAGCGGCTGTGTGGCTGTGTGAAGAAATATATAAAGGAATATCTATAAGGGGTGGTTAATATCTAAAGATATAGTTGATAATGGTGATATATCTCAGCAGGTTAGATATTAACCACCCCTTATAGATATTCCTTTATATATTTCTTCACACGGCCACACAGCCGCTATTTATTATCCAAAGAGCTTATAGAGATATATGCACACACATATATGGTAGTTAAAATCCTAGCTATTTCTAATAGCGCCAGTGGTTTTCCTTTTTTTTTGGTATTCTACATTTCACAAACTACTGAGGAGTAGTTTTTTTAACTAGGCTTATAGGATTTTTAGTTGGCGCCAACTCTCATTCCCACAATCAACAGATGAAATAAAACATACTGTGCACAGCTCAGAACCCAATCACACTACATTTAAAGCAACAATAACCTCAAAAAGCAAAGTGCCTAAAAGTGCTATATGATGTGTAATACATTCCCCAGACTATGTGGATCATGTGTACATGTCTAATTGCCAGTAGGCTTGTAGGATGCAGGTACTTACCACTAAGCAACTCCTTCCATTGGACTTACCTCAGCTGCAGCAGCTTGTTTCCAGCAGACTAACCCATCTTAAGCAGTGCGAGCATGATGCCAATGATCTAAATCAGTAACAGCATCTACTATCCAGGGGATTGGTGGACAAGTTCACAACATTTTACCTGAGGAGGGTTATAGTTTCACAAGGAGCAGTTTACTGTACACCAAGGAATTGGTGGACAAGTCCACATTTCACCTGGAAGATCTGCAACATTTTTCATTGAGAAAAGACCTTTCACTGCCTGGCTGAAAAACTCCTCATCTAACAATAGGTTATTGTGAGGAGGAGTCAAGCCTCAGATCAATTAGAGGATCCCCTGTTAAGCGTTGAGAAGATCTTGCACTTCAATTTAACCCCACTCCTCAACAAAAGGAGGCAAAAGAAAGAGACTGTGAATTGTGGGAAATGGGAGTGATTTAAAGCTCTGTTTTGTAGGGGTGTCTTTTGGCTCCCCGAAGTGGTCAGGAAGGGAATATTCCCACACGTGATGGCTTGTGGACTCTCACTATTTGGTGAAAGAAATTGTTAGATTTTTATTTACTCTAACAGGGTAAGTATATTCCCTAACAGGGTAAGTATATTCCCTAACAGGGTAGTATACCCCAAAGTTCCTGAATCTATATATCCAGAGGAGTATAACAGAACATGTATTATTATTTATTTTTTAAAAACTATAGTGTAAATATACAAATAGTATGTGTCTGTGTGCGATTACAGTTATGGCATTGGGAAGAAAAGGTGCGTTGATCCTCTGCTAGATATCTTAACCTAGTGAAAGCCACATTTCTAATACCAACCTCAATGTTTTCTCATTACCAAATCCAATATGCTGTGAATCTGTGGCACTTGCAATCCAAACCTCAGAAACACTGGTGAGGTCATCCATCAGAGTTAATGTATAAATAAAGGATACAGGGATTGTTGTCATCTATGCTGCAGTTGTCCAGAATGAGAGGTATTCCTTCAAGCTGATAAATCTAGAGATAAAGATAGAATGGTAAATTTAATGAAAACATTAAACAATTTGGATATTGTTGCTACGAATATACAAAAACCGTTAATCATAAATAAACATATTGTTTTCTTGTGTGTTCAGTTGAGACAAGTATACAGTTCCTTGCTGTTGGGCCTAAATCAAAGTAGAAACACATGAACAAACTAATGGGATGAAAGGTGACTAGCAGACAGACATTACTAGTTAAAGTAGTTTTTTAAAATGGTCTTTTAACAAAAAAAAAGGGAAACGGTGACATAGTAGGCAACTATAGACCAATTTCACTCATAAACATAGATATGAAAATCTATGCAAAAATTTTGGCTAATCGAATGAGTACAATATTACCCGGTATTATCCATCCAGACCAAGTTGGCTTAATCAAGGGTCGAGAAGCGAAAGATAATACTATAAGACTGCTACACTCTCTACACTTTTCATCTCATAACCATACACCGCTAATATTGCTCTCTACTGATGCTGAGAAGGCATTTGACAGGGTGGACTGGCAATTCATGTGGTCCACCCTGTCAAAATTTGGCTTTTCTGAAAGATTCATCAAAAGAATACAAGCTTTATACCACAATCCAAATGCTAAAGTTAGAGTTAATAACACTATTTCACAACCTTTCCCCATTTCAAATGGCACCCGCCAAGGATGTCCACTCTCCCCCCTATTATTCGCACTCACAGTTGAAATCTTGGCGATACAAATTAGAGACAATCAACATATTCAGGGATTACAAATTGGTGATATTGTTCAGAAATGCCTCTTGTTTGCTGACGATGTGATCCTTACTCTACAATCCCCAAGCACTTCCCTACCGGCCCTTATCGAAACTCTAGAAAAATATAAAGCAGTCTCCAATTTCTCCATTAACATGGAGAAGTCGGGGCTGATGCCAATTAATCTCCCACCTGAAGAAATACAGTCCATATCCAGACAAACAAAATTTGTTCTGACAGACAAACTCAAATATTTAGGCTTGATAGTCCCCAAAGACACTCAAAAACTATTCTTAGAGAACTACATTACTCTCCAAAACAGCATTAAGAGTTTATAAGACACATGGCACAGACAGGGACATCTATCATGGCTAGGTCGAATTAACACAGTGAAGATGATGATAGTCCCCAAATATCTTTACCTATTTCAAACCCTACCCATGTCTATCCCCAAACACTATCTACAAACACAGCAAAAGTTGATAAATTCATTTATCTGGTCTTATAAACGCCCGAGAATTGCTCAACACACAATGTATCTTAGCAAAGAAGATGGAGGCCTCAATGTTCCTAATGTAGCAAACTATTATAAAGCAACACACTTATCTAGAATAGTAGCATGGAACCGCTCTACATCCTCTAATCTATGGGTACAGATAGAAAGCCACCTGTCACAGACTAAACACATGAGAGATATGCCCTGGATTCCTAGGGATTCTAGACCCCATGTTATACAACATAACGAATACATCAAAACAACTTTGGCAGTGTGGGATGAATTGATCACACAAACAAAATGAATATCAACACCAATATCCCCCCTAACCCCTATTTTACAATACCACATCTTTTTAAAACACAGCCAATTCACCCATATGAATGATGACAAGCTCTTGCTCAATTTACCAATTTATTTAATAACTACACCCTTAGAGGTTAAAGACAGACTCTCGCTTAACGCAGACTTAGGACCACCATTCCACAACTGGTATGCGTATCTTCAAATCCGACATGCAATAAATCAAAGCCCATATAGAACAGAGATCCTGAGACCACTGACTAAATTTGAACAGTTATGCACTAATCCGAAAAATACAAAAGCGCATCTCTCTCAAACATACAAAATACTCAGAGGTTCCTTTCCCCGAGAAACGCCCGACTTATCTGACGAGGTGGTTAGATGAGTTACACACTGAGCTAGATGCTGAATCATGGAAACGAGGATTTCACAATACCCACACCTCATCCACCTCACTAATCATGTCCGAACTCAACTACAAAATACTAGCTAGATGGTATTTAACTCCCCAACGTCTGCGAGTTATTTACCCCACAGCTTCATCCAGTTGCTGGAGAAGATGTGGAGACGAAGGTACCTTAACGCACATTTGTATGACATGTCCAGGCTTAGGAGACTTTTGGCCACAAATAGAAAGACATATAAACAAAGTTCTAGGCATTAATATTACACTGACTACACAAATTGTTCTCCTTAACCACATCCCGAAAATTACATGTCTTTACCGTAAGAAACTTCTACTTTTAATGATAACATGTGCTAAGAGGTTAATACCTAGATTATGGAAAACACAAGAGCAACCCACAATAGCCCAATGGAAGTCGGAGGTCAATCACGTTCTTACACTAGAGAAAATGCACTATTGCTATCAAGGAAAACCAGATATGTTATTAAATATCCAAATTATCTGGGAACAAAACATTTAACAAATTACATGAGCTCCACATGAAACTATAATCCTATAGGGCAAACTGACAGGGATACTCACCCACCCCCCTTCTACCTTAACCCCACCATCTATCTTCCTTTCCTTCTTCCACTTTCCTATCTTTAGGATTGGATTCCAACTCTGCTAAATTAATTTTCAAATAATGCTACTGTTAATAATTTTTAGAAATGTCCAAGAAAATTAGGTCTTTGAATGCATATGCCTATTATTATTACGAAATGTATTATGTTGCAAACCCATGTTATAACGTATTCACGAATTTACATAATTGTCAAAGTACCTGTTTTCAATAAAAAATATTTGAACAAAAAAAAAAAAGGAAACAATGCTATGTCGGCCACACACCTGGCAGCATCTCTATGACTCCCAACATGGGAGACACCATATATATATATTTGCTGTAGGAAAGTGCATACAACTTTAAACCCTCTTTATTTAGTTTTAGAGACTGTTAATGTATCTAAGAAAAGTTTACTAGACAGACAGTATCAAAAAAACTAAATTTATGCTTACCTGATAATTTTCTTTCTTTCCAGACATGGAGAGTCCATGTAATTTCAATTACTAGTGGGATATTCACTCCTGGCCAGCAGGAGGAGGCAAAGAGCACCATAGCAAAACTGTTAAGTGTCACTTCCCTTACCCATAACCCCCAGTCATTCGGCCGAAGGGAAAAAGAAGAAAACACAAAGGTATAGAGGTAAATAAAGAGAGAAGCGCTCAACCTGGGAATGAACAATAGCTTGGTCTGTGGCTAGTTACCATCCAAGAAGCAGCCTCTTTTTGCTCTACATGTGCCTTTCACAGAGAATAACTTTACTGAAGCATACCAGTCTGATCCTGACTTCACAGTACAGTACAGTCCAACCCCGAAATACCAGACAATCCCTCTCTGAACAAGAGAAACAGCAAAACCCAGATGTACTTTTCGGCCTATTGTGGGCCTCGTCAGTGAGGTGCAGCCATATTCCTCTAGGCACACTGAGCAACGGGTCCATGTCTGGATTCCCGACTCACACTTAGGGAGACATCCCTAAGTGTCATAATTTGCATAAATAAAAAGAGAGAAGCGCTCAATCTGGAAACGAACAATAGCATAATAGCTTGTTCTATAGCTAGTTACCATCCAAGAAGCAGCCTCTTTTTGCTCAACATGTGCCTTTCACAGAGAAGAACTTTCCTGAAGCATATCAGTCTGATCCTGACTTCACAGTACAGTCCAGCCCCGAAATACCAGGCAATCTCTCTCTGAACTAGAGAAACAGCAAAACCCCAGACGTATGTTTCGGCCTATTGTGGGCCTTATCAGTGAGGACTGCACTGTTAAGTCAGGATCAGACTGATATGCTACAGGAAATCTCTTCTCTGTGAAAGGCACATGTTGAGCAAAAAAAGGCTGCTTCTTGGGTGGTAACCGGCCATAGAACAAGCTATTATGCTGTTGTTCATTCCCAGGTTGAGCGCTTCTCTTATTTTATTTATGGGAATTATGACACTTAGGGAAGTCTCCCTAAGCGTGATGCGGGAATCCAGGCGTGGACCCGTTGCTCAGTGTGCCTAGAGGGATATGGCTGCACCTCACTGACGAGGCCTACACTAGGCCGAAACGTACGTCTGGGGTTTTGCTGTTTTTCTTGTTCAGAGAGGGATTGCCTGGTATTTCGGGGCTGGACTGCACTATTAAGTCAGGATCAGACTGATATGCTACAGGAAAGTTCTTCTCTGAGAAAGGCACATGTTGAGCAAAAAGAGGCTGCTTCTTGGGTGGTAACTGGCCATAGAACAAGCTATTATGCGGTTGTTCGTTCCCAGGCTGAGCGCTTCTCTTATTTTATTTATGGGAATTATGACACTTAGGGAAGTCTCCCTAAGCGTGATGCGGGAATCCAGACGTGGACCCGTTGCTCAGTGTGCCTAGAGGGATATGGCTGCACCTCACTGACGAGGCCCACACTAGGCCGAAACGTACGTCTGGGGTTTTGCTGTTTTTCTTGTTCAGAGAGGGATTGCCTGGTATTTCGGGGCTGGACTGCACTGTTAAGTCAGGATCAGACTGATATGCTACAGGAAAGTTCTTCTCTGAGAAAGGCACATGTTGAGCAAAAAGAGGCTGCTTCTTGGGTGGTAACTGGCCATAGAACAAGCTATTATGCGGTTGTTCGTTCCCAGGCTGAGCGCTTTTCTTCTTTTATTTATGCAAAGGTATAGAGGTGCCTGAGGTTTAGTAAAAAATTACTGTCTAATCTAAAGTGTGGGGTCGTAGACTCTCCATGTCCAGAAAGAAAGAAATTTATCAGGAAAGTATAATTTTTGTTTTCTTTCCTAAAACATAGAGAGTCTATGACATCATTACAATTACTAGTGGGAACCAATACCCAAGCTAGAGAACACAGAATGAATAGGGAGGGAGAATAAGACAGGCAGACCTAAACAGAAGGCACCACCGCTTGAAGAACCTTTCTTCCAAAGGAAGCCTCAGCCGAGGCAAAAGTATCAAATTTAGAATGTAGAATTTGGGAAAAGTATGCAGAGAGGACCAAGTTGCAGCCTTGCAAATCTGTTCCACAGAAGCTTAATTTTTGAAAGCCCAAGAAAAGGAGACAGCCCTAGTGGAATGAGCTGTGAGCCTCTCAGGAGGCTGCTGTCCAGCAGTCTCATAAGCAAAACGAATCATACTTCTCAACCAGAGGGAAAGAGAAGAAGTAGCCTTCTGACCCTTACGCTTTCCAGAGAAACAAACAGGGCAGAAGACTGGCAAAAATCCTTAGTAGCCTGTAGGCAGAATTTTAGAGCGCGCACCACATCCAAGTTGTGCAACAGACGTTCCTTATGAGAGGAAGGATTAGGACAGAGAGAAGGAACAATTTCTCGATTAATATTTCTATCCGAAACCACCTTAGGGTGAAACCCCAATTTAGTACGAAGGACCGCCTTAGCCACATGAAAAATAAGGTAAGGCGAATCGCACTGCAAAGCCGAGAGTTCAGAAACTCTTCAAAGATAACTGCTTAATATCTATCTGGCTCAAACTGAGAACTAGATTAAGACTCCAAGGAGGAGTAACAGGTTTAAACACAGGCCTGGAGAAAAATCCAGACCCTACTCCAAGAGTAGCCCTTTGATTCACACCAATAAAAAGGTATTTACGCCATACCTTATGGTAAATCATACGAGTAACAGGCTTGCAAGCCTGAATCATAGTATCAATGACAGACTCAGAAAACCCATGCTTAGCCAGAACTAAACATTCAATCTCCAAGCAGTCAGCTTCAGAGAAACGAGATTTGGATGGAGGAAAGCACCCTAAGTTAGAAGGTCCTTCCTTAGAGGTAACCTCCAAGGTGGAAGAGATGACATCCTCACTAGGTCCGCAAACCAGATCATGGAGGAGCTATTAGAATTACAGACGCTCTCTCCTGTTTGATAAAAGCAATGACTCGTAGAAGGAGAGCAAACGGAGGAAATGGGTATGCTAGAACCGCTAGTGTAATGATCATGGGATATTCCACTATCAGACCGAACTAGGACAGTAGTCTTTTTATCCCTGCATCGAGCCGGAATGAAAGGGAATATCCCAGAGCAGAGAAAGTTCACAAGATGAGGTAAGTGGCACTCACCAAAGGCAGAATAGTCCACGGCGGCAACAGGCAGGAAATCAGAGAAAGACAGTTCAGGAGTAAACCACCAGAAAGGTCAGGCAGGCAGGGTTCAGCAACAGTAAGGCAGTCCAGAGGTAAACCACTAGGATGGTCAGGCAGGGTTTGGCAACAGTAAGGCAGTCCAAAGCTAAACCACTAGGATGGTCAGGCAAGCAGGGTTTGGCAACCGTAAGGCAATCCAGAGCAATACGGGTTAATCAAGCAGAGTAGTCAGACAGGCAAGGTTCAGCAACAGTATATCAATCCAGCAGTTAAGGGTAAACAGGCATAGAGGTCAGACAAGCAGAGTTCAGCAGCAGTATATCAATCCAGCAGTTAAGGGGTAAACAGGCAGAGAGGCCAGACAAGCAGAGTTCAGCAGCAGTATATCAATCCAACAGTTAAAGGGACAGTCTAGTCCAGAATAGAGAATGTCATTTTAAACAATTTTCCAATTTACTTTTATCACAAATTTTGCTTTGTTTTCTTGGTATTCTTAGTTGAAAGCTAAACCTATGAGGTTCATATGCTAATTTGTAAGCCCTTGAAGGCCGTCTCTTCTCTCAGGGCATTTTGGCAATTTTTCACCACTAGAGGGTGTTAGTTCATGTTTGTCATATAGATAGATAAACCTAGGCCCCAATTTGTGACAGGGTTGACGTAGACGGATATGTCAAGTAGAGACCCAAAGACGTTCACCTACTGAGATGGCACATACAGAAGCTCTATGACGATCAGCAAACTTTTTATATCTAGAGACAGTTGAACGTAGCTGAGAGGGAATACGTTGCCAATGAGTGGTGAGTTCAGTAACGTGTCGGTCAGCAGCAGGAACCCCAGTGGACTGAGCAGAAAGAGGGAAGACACAAGGTTGATACCCTGCTACGGCTTGAAATGGAGAACATCGAAGAGAAGAGTGCCAATGAGTGTTTCTTGACAGCTCAGCTAGAGGTAACAACTCAGACCAGTTGGTATGGAGAGCATTGACAAAGGTTCTAAGGTAGGCCTCAAGATCCTGGTTTACTCTTTCAGTTAGTCCATTGGTCTGAGGATGGTAGCCAGAAGACAAGGAAACAGAGGTTCCAATCAACTTACAAAAGGCCCTCCAAAAGGTAGAGATGAACTGAGGACCTCTGTCGGAAACTATATTCGCAGGAATGCCATGAAGTCGTACCACATGCAAGAGAAAAAAAAGAAGACAACTCTTGGACAGAAGGCAGTTTTATCAGGGGTACAAAATGAGTCAGTCTGGAAAAGCGATCCACCACAACCCAGAAAACTGTATAGTGGTCCAGAAGGAGGAAGGTCCACAATGAAATCCATTGTTATGTGTGTCCTTGGTTGTTAGGCAATGGACAATGGTTGGAGCAAGCCAGGAGGCAAGGATCGGGGAGTTTTGTTGGCAGCACAAGTTGTGCAGGCTTTCACATAATCTTGAGCAACTTGAGTAGGCCACCATATATGTTGGGAAAAGATAAATTATGCTTACCTGATAATTTTATTTCCATCGTGGGGAGGAGAGTCCACGGCTTCATTCATTACTTTTGGGAATATAGAACCTAGCCACCACGAGGAGGCAAAGACACCCCACCCCAGCCAAAGGCTTAAATACCTCCCCCCACTCCCCTCATCCCCCAGTCATTCTGCCGAGGGAACAAGGAATAGTAGTTAAAAAATCAGGGTATAAATGGTGCCAGAAGATAAATTAAATTTAGGTTCGCCCACCAGAGTTACGGACGTGAGCCGTAGACTCTCCTCCCCATGATGGAAATAAAATTATCAGGTAAGCATAATTTATGTTTTCCATCTAAAGGGGAGGAGAGTCCACGGCTTTATTCATTACTTTTGGGAAACATATACCCAAGCTTTAGAGGACACTAAATAAAACCGGGAGGGTAAAAATGAAGACCCATATCTAAGGGCACCACAGCCTGTAAAACCTTTCTCCCCAAAACACGCAAAAACGTCAAATTTGTAAAATGTGTAAAGAGGACCAGGTAGCCGCATTACAAATCTGCTCCATAGAGGCCTCTTTCTTGAAGGCCCAAGACGAAGCCACAGCTCTAGTTGAATGAGCCGTGATCGTCTGAGGAGGCTTATGTCCTGCTGTCTCATAGGCCAAGCGAATCAAGCTCCTCAACCAAAAGGACAAAGAAGTAGAAAAGGCCCTCTGCCCCTTGCGCTTCCCGGAATACACCACAAAAAGATATGTAGACTGTCTGAAATCCTTCGTAGCCTGAAGATAGAACTTCAAGGCACAAACCACATCCAGATTATGAAGTAACCTCTCTCCTTGGAAGAAGGGTTAGGACACAAAGAAGGAACAATTATTTCCTGATTGATGTTACGGTTAGACACCACCTTGGGAAGAAACCCCAAACCGGTGCGAAGAACAGCCTTATCCGCATGAAAAACCAGATAAGGAGGCTCGAATTGCAAGGCAGCCAGTTCAGTTTCTCTGCGTGCCGATGCAATAGCCAACAGGAAGAGAACCTTTCAAGACAGAATCTTATTGTCAATTGAATGCATAGGCTCAAACTGAACCCTCTGCAATACCTTAAGGACCAAGTTTAAGCTCCATGGAGGAGCAGACTGCCTAAAGACAGGCCTGATTCTAGACAGAGCCAGAACAAAAGATTGAATGTCAGGCAAGTCAGCGAGTCTCCTGTGCAACAAAACTGATAATGCCGAAATCTGTCCCTTTAAGGAACTGGCGGCAAGACCCTTCTCCAAACCTTCTTGGAGAAAAGACAGAATCCCGGATACCTTCACCTTGTGCCAAGGATATCCGTGCTCACACCAGGACAAGTAAGTCCTCCACACCTTATGGTAGATGCGACGAGTGACTGGCTTCCTTGCCTGAACTAGAGTGTCAATCACACTTTCAGAAAAACCTCTTTTGGCTAAGACTAAGCGTTCAATCTTCACGCAGTCAGCCTCAGAGAAACAAGATTTTGATGTTGAAAGGGACCCTGTTCCAGCAGATCCCTGCGACAGGGTAACCTCCATGGCGGAGAGGATGACATCCCCACCAGATCCACAAAACACGTCCTTCGCGGCCACGATGGAGCAATCTGGATGGCTGAAGCTCGCTCCTGCTTGATGCGTGCCACTACTCGAGGTAGAAGTGGTAACGGTGGAAAATGTAAGCTAGGTTGAATCCCCAAGGCATCACTTAGGCATCTATCGACCCATATCGGGGTAGCTTGCAATTGAGTCTGGACGCCATGAGATCTATCTCCGGCGTACCCCATTAGAGATAAATCTCCACAAACACTTCGGGGTGAAGAGACTATTCCCCGATGGAAGGATTGCCTGCTGAGAAAGTCCGCTTCCCAGTTGTCCACACCTGGAATGTGGATCACTGAGAGTGAGCAGCTGTGGGACTCAGCCCACTCCAAATCCGAGACACCTCCCTCATTGCCAGGGAGCTCCTCGTTCCCCCCTGATGGTTGATGTAAGCCATTGAGGTAATGTTGGTCGGTCTGGAATCTGATGAAGCCGAATGACCCCAGAAGTAAAAAATTGCTCAAAGTTCCAGAATATTTATCGGAAGGAGAGGATCCTCCCGGGACCATTTTCCTTGTGCCATTCTGGCACCCCAAACAGCTCCCCAATCCTCTCGCGTCTGTGGTCACAATCTCCCAGGACGATCTCAAGTTCCCAGGGACAGATGCTCAGGACGGATTCATCAAGAGAGGGAGTCCCTGGTCCGAGCATCCATGGATATCAGCTGTGAAAAATCTGAATGATCGCCGTTCCACTGTCTCAACATGCACAAATGAAGAGGTCTGAGATGAAACCTGGCGAAAGGGATGACGTCTATGCTGAAAACCATGAGCCCGATCATCTCCATACACTGAGCCACCGAAGGGCTTGAGGAGGACTGAAGGGCAAGACAGGTGGATGCAATCCTCCTGCGATGTTGCTCTATGAGAAATATTTTCATGGATATAGAGTCTATTATCGTGCCCAGGAACTCTACCCTGTTGCTGGGACCAGGGAACTCTTTCCTGAGTTGATCTTCCAACCGTGAGATTGGAGCAATAAAAGAAGAGCCCTCGAATGATCCTCTGCAAGGCTGAATGACGGCGCCTTGACAAGGATGTCGTCCAAATAGGGCACCACAGCAATGCCCCTGGATCTGGCCACTGCAAGAAGCACTCCCAGAATCTTCGTGAAGACTCTCGGGGACGTCGCCAGACCGAAGGGAAGGCCAACAAACTGGAAGTGTTGGTCAAGAAATGCAAATCTTAGGAACTTGAAGTGGTCCTTGTGAATTGGAACATGAAGGTAAGCATCCTTCAAGTCTATTGTCATCATGAACTGTCCCTTTTGAACTAGGGGCTGAATAGATCTGATCGTTTCCATTTTGAATGTTGGAATAGCCAGAAACTTGTTTAAATACTTTAGGTCCAGAATCGGGCGGAATGTGTCCTCCTTCTATGGAACCACAAAAAGATTTGAATAGTACCCTAGAACCCTTTCTATTCAGGTACTGTTACGATAACACCTAGAGGAGAGATCCCTCACACATACTAGAAAGGCCTCTCTCTTTTCCGGTTTTGAAGACAGGTTTGACAGGAGGAATCTGTCCTGGGCGACAACCTCCAGAACCCAAGGGTCCTGAACGTCCTGCAACCAGTCTTCAGAGAAGAGACAATCTGCCCCCTACTTGGTCCGGAGACCGGTTGGGGGCCGCCCCTTCATGACGATTTAGTTTCAGCTGGTTCCTTGTTCTGCTTTGACTTGTTCCAAAACTGAGCAGGTTTCCAAGTTCCCTTGAACTGATCAGCTTTCACGGCGGGCTGCTGGCGCTGGGCCTTGTCGGCGTGAAAGGGACGAAATAGATCCTTTAGGCTTAGCCTTCTTACCCTGTGGTAGGAAAGCTCCCTTGCTCCCGTAACCGTGGATATGATCGAATCCAATCCTGGACAGAACAGACTCTTTCCTTGAAAAGGCAGGAACAGCCGCCTCGACTTAGAGGTCATGTCCGCAGACCAAGACTTTAGCCAAAGAGCCCTGCGAGCTATAACGGAGAATCATGAAACCTTTGCGATCAGGCGAATAATTTGCATATTGGCTTCACAAATGAAAGAATTGGTGACCTTCAACTCCTTAATCTTATCCTGTATCCCGTCAATGGAAGTCTCCCTCTCGACCATATCACACAGGGATTTACACCAATATGTCGCAGCTCCGGAAACCGCGGCTACAGCCGTTGCCGGTTAAGAAACAAACCCCATGTGCTGAAACATTTTCCTTAACATGTTTTCCAACTTTTTATCCATGTGCTCTTTAAATGACAAACTATCTACGAGAGGAATAGTCGTCCACTTTGCTAGCGTAGAGATAGCACCATCCACCTTAGGGACAGTCCCCCACAGCTCGAGCTGAGAGTCCGGAACGGAGAACAGTTTCTTAAAGTAAGAAGAAGGGGAAAAGGAAGAACCTAATCGCTCCCATTCATTCATATTAGCCATCTTAACAGGAACCGGGAAGGTCTGAGGCACCACCCTGTCCTCGTATACCTTATCAAGTTTAGGAATCGTAGGTTGTTCCGGAAGCTTTGGTTCCGGAACCTCCAGAGTAGCAAGCACTTGCTTCACCAAAAAACGCAAATTCTCCATCCTAAACCTAAAGTCAGGCTCCTCCGCCACAGGATGAGATGGTACAGACTCCGACCAAGAAGGAGCCTCCTCCGAAGAGTTGGAAGGGGGCCTCGTCATCATATAATGCTTCTGATATTTCCATAGGCATAGACTACCATTGGGCCGGGCTGCCATGATACGCCCTACACTTGCGCTTAGCAGAACGTGGTAAGGCATGGATCACTTTCGATACCACCATTTGCAGTTGATCTTCAAAATCTGATGGCCAACGAATCTCTCCCGTAGGAGTAATGGTTGGACCCTGGGGCGCTGCATGTGTACTCGGAGATGAACGCAGGGAACGCACCTCACGGGACGGAGAACCCTCAGAGGTGGATGGCTCAGTAGTAATGTCGCAACTTTATCATGGCATGTGGAACATAGTTGAGCAGGCTGATCTGCAAGAACCTCCTCACAATAAACACAGGATTGAAACTTTGTTAAAGTGGGAGTACCCTCTAATGCGTCAGAGTCCTCCATAGCTTGCACTTTAATTATGGACTAGACTAGCTGACTAAACAGGCACCTTTATAACCTCCAATGGCCGGGGCACTCAACACCTCCTATGACCCGGACTACAGAAACCGCTTTGTCTCCTATGCCGCTGATCAACAGAGGAAGTGGAGACCAACACACCCGGTCACCTGGGATGCCTCAGAGGACTGCCCCTGCATCAAGGAGAAAACACGCCAAAACCAGCCGCGCAAATACTCCCGGAAGTCAACCTGAAGATCCACTATTGCCAGAGCCACATCTCACACATAACGCAGCAATACCACAATAAACAATATTATGTATAAACCCCACCTGTTCAATAATCCCTTTACTAGGAATATTAACCCTTGATCCCATAAGATAAAAGGCGTCACAATGTGACCTTGTCTTCTGTGTTATCATTGTGCATAAAATATTAAACGATCTTACCAGAATCAATGCTGTGGAACAGGAACATGGCCCTTCAAGTGTGACAGGTAGAAGCATTGCTCCTGACATGGACTTGAGTGCAGAAAGCAGGCAGCAAAACTCGTCAATGCTGATTGCTTGTGGGGCTGTTAATATGAGTCGGGATGGTTTCGCAGAAAGACTCTCCCTGCATCTCCGGACTCTCTAACTTTCATCCATGCTCTCACTGAGAGGCTGACAGGACTACTTAAAACTCCAGTCCCATTCCGAAGAGTACTACCCTCCAAAAGAGACAACTCTGAATCTTCGGCACTTCTCTGCCAAACTCCTGAGACGAAAGGCAAAGAATGACTGGGGGATGAGGGGAGTCGGGGAGGTATTTAAGCCTTTGGCTGGGGTGTCTTTGCCTCCTCCCGGTGACCAGGTTCTATATTCCCAAAAGTAATGAATGAAGCCGTGGACTCTCCTGCCCTTTAGATGGAAAGACGTTTAAAAGTCCTTGTCGAATCAGGATGTCCTGAGAGTTTACCATCATGAGCCAAGGACAGCACAGGAGTGCGTAGGTTCAGAGGTAGAAAAAAGATATCAGAACCCACGGGGGCTTCAGGAGGTTTACTAGACTGGGCATGTTGCAGTCATTGAAGAAGGGTGGTATTCAGTTGAGCAACCACACAGGAGGGAGGTATGATGTGTTCAATAGGAGCTTAAGATGAATCACTTGAGTGCAGAAACTGACGGGAAAGGGCGTTAGCCTTCTTGTTTTTGGTCCAAGGAAGATAAGAGACCACAAAGTTAAAACGGGAAAAGAACAAGGCCCACCTGGCCTGTCAAGGATTGAGTCAATGAGCAGTCTCTAGGTAAGTCAGATTCTTGTGGTTGGTGAGAATCTGAATGGGATTGGTGGTGCCTTCTAACCAATGATGCCATTCAGTCAAGGCCATCTTAATTGTTAAGAGTTCACGATTACCCACATCGTAATACCTCTCTGCAGGAGTAAAGCGTTTGGAAAAAAAGACTACAGGGTGTGACTTGGAGGTTAAAGGATCCCTTCTGGTTAGAACTGCTTCAGCCCCTATATCGGAGGCATCAACCTCTAAAGGGAACTGTAGGTCAGGATCAGAATGGCGGAGCACAGGAGCAGAAAAGAAAGCCTTTTTTAGACAAGTGAAGGCATAGATTGCCTCAGGGGGCCGATGTTTACAGTCTTTGTTCCGTTTTGTCAATTGCGTGAGAGTGACTGAGAAAAGTTCTTTATAAACTTGCGGTAATAAATTAGAGAACCCCAAGAATCTCTGTAATTCCTTTAATGAAGTAGGTTAAGGCCATTCTAAGACTGCAGTGAGTTTAGCAGGGATCCATGGCAAAACCTTCTTTCGAGATGACATAACCAAGGAACTGGATCTGAATTTGATCAAACTCACATTTTTCTAGTTTGGCTGCCAAAGAATTGTCTCTGAGACGTTGAAGTACCTGTCTCACGTGCTTATGATGCTCCTCCAGAGTGGAAGAGAAAATAAGGATGTCATCCAGGTAGACAATGACAGTGCGATTGAGGTGGTCACGGAAGACATCGTTGAAAAATGCCTGGAAGACTGCAGGTGCGTTACACAGCCCAAACGGCATTACGAGGTATTTGTAATGCCCTGATCTTGTGTTGAAGGCGGTCTTTCATTCATGAAGATAGTGGATAAAGAGGCGCAGGTCCTAAAGAATTCTTTTTCTAGTGTTCCAGTTAAAGCTGAGGATAAAATAACTTGGCTTTGATTTGTGTAGATCAACACTTAATAATTAGTGCAGTATACTTACTCCGAAAAATTCAGAGTCCAGCTAGATCGGATGTAGAACCTGATATTAGATGTGTGATATAGTTCTATCTGTTCCCCACTAATGTGGGTGTAGCTGTAAGTGATAAAACTTTCACTGAGAAGTGTTGTATTCAAAGATTTAAATATTATGCAGTATACTCACTCCGAGATAATCGGAATCCAGCTCCTTGTAAGACAATTGAGGGTGTAGTGAAGTTTCTGTCTACTTTCCCATAGTGCAGATGTAACTGCAAATTATAAAAATTTCCACTGAGAGGTGTTGTATTCAATAGTGTGAATAATGTGCAGTATACTCACTACGAAATAATCGTAATTCAGCTCCTCACAGAATAAATGTAACAATGTTGTGACGAATTCCAAAAAGCAGCAACCAAATATTTGTTACAAAAACATAATTTATGTAAGAACTTACCTGATAAATTAATTTCTTTCATATTAGCAAGAGTCCATGAGCTAGTGACGTATGGGATATACATTCCTACCAGGAGGGGCAAAGTTTCCCAAACCTCAAAATGCCTACAAATACACCCCCCTCACCACACCCACAAATCAGTTTAACGAATAGCCAAGAAGTGGGGTGGTAAGAAAAAGTGCGAAACCATCAAAAATAAGGAATTGGAATAGTTGTGCTTTATACAAAAAAATCATAATCACCACAAAAAAAGGGTGGGTCTCATGGACTCTTGCTAATATGAAAGAAATGAATTTATCAGGTAAGTTCTTACATAAATTATGTTTTCTTTCATGTAATTAGCAAGAGTCCATGAGCTAGTGACGTATGGGATAATACCCAAGATGTGGAACTTCCACGCAAGAGTCACTATAGAGGGAGGGATAAAATAAAGACAGCTGAAAATAATCCACACCCGAAAACAAAGTTTAAATCTTATAATGAAAAAAACTGAAATTATAAGCAGAAGAATCAAACTGAAACAGCTGCCTGAAGTACTTTTCTACCAAAAAGAAAACACATCAAAATGGTAGAATTTAGTAAAAGTATGCAAAGAAGACCAAGTTGCTGCTTTGCAAATCTGATCAACCGAAGCTTCATTCCTAAATGCCCAGGAAGTAGAAACTGACCTAGTACAATGAGCTGTAATCTTTTGAGGCGGAGTTCTACCCGACTCGACATAAGCATGATGAATCAAAGACTTTAACCAAGACGCCAAAGAAATGGCAGAGGCCTTCTGACCTTTCCAAGAACCAGAAAAGATAACAAATAGACTAGAAGTATTTCGGAAATCTTTAGTAGCTTCAACATAATATTTCAAAGCTCTTACTACATCCAAAGAATGTAACTATCTTTCCTTAGAATTCTTAGGATTAGGAAACAATGAAGGAACCACAATTTCTCTACTATTGTTGTTAGAATTCACAACCTTAGGTAAAAATTTAAATGAAGTTCGCAACACTGGCTTATCCTGATGAAAAATCAGAAAAGGAGATTCACAAGAAAGAGCAGATAACTCAGAAACTCTTCTAGCAGAAGAGATGGCCAAAAGAAACAAAACTTTCCAAGAAAGTAATTTAATATCCAGAGAATGCATAGGTTCAAAAGGAGGAGCTTGTAGAGCTCCCAGAACCAAATTCAAACTCCAAGGAGGAGAAATTGACTTAATGACAGGTTTGATACGAACCAAAGCCTGTACAAAACAATGAATATCAGGAAGATTAGCAATCTTTCTTGGAAACAGCACAGAAAGAGCAGAAATTTGTCCTTTCAAGGAACTTGAAACCTTCATCCAGACCATCCTGAAGAAACTGTAAAATTCTAGGAATTCTAAAAGAATGCCAGGAAAATTGATGAGAAGAACACCAAGAAATGTAAGTCTTCCAGACTCGATAATATATCTTCCTAGACACAGATTTACGAGCCTGTAACATAGTATTAATTACGGAGTCAGAGAAACCTCTATGACTGAGAATCAAGCGTTCAATCTCCATACCTTCAAATTTAATGATTTGAGATCCTGATGGAAAAAACATAATTTATGTAAGAACTTACCTGATAAATTCATTTCTTTCATATTAGCAAGAGTCCATGAGCTAGTGACGTATGGGATATACATTCCTACCAGGAGGGGCAAAGTTTCCCAAACCTCAAAATGCCTATAAATACACCCCTCACCACACCCACAAATCAGTTTAACGAATAGCCAAGAAGTGGGGTGATAAGAAAAAAGTGCAAAGCATAAATATAAGGAATTGGAATAATTGTGCTTTATACAAAAAAATCATAACCACCACAAAAAAGGGTGGGCCTCATGGACTCTTGCTAATATGAAAGAAATGAATTTATCAGGTAAGTTCTTACATAAATTATGTTTTCTTTCATGTAATTAGCAAGAGTCCATGAGCTAGTGACGTATGGGATAATGACTACCCAAGATGTGGATCTTCCACGCAAGAGTCACTAGAGAGGGAGAGATAAAATAAAGACAGCCAATTCCGCTGAAAAAAATCCACACCCAAAAATAAAGTTTAAATCTTATAATGAAAAAAACTGAAATTATAAGCAGAAGAATCAAACTGAAACAGCTGCCTGAAGTACTTTTCTACCAAAAACTGCTTCAGAAGAAGAAAACACATCAAAATGGTAGAATTTAGTAAAAGTATGCAAAGAAGACCAAGTTGCTGCTTTGCAAATCTGATCAACCGAAGCTTCATTCCTAAACGCCCAGGAAGTAGAAACTGACCTAGTAGAATGAGCTGTAATCCTTTGAGGCGGAGTCTTACCCGACTCGACATAAGCATGATGAATTAAAGATTTCAACCAAGATGCCAAAGAAATGGCAGAGGCCTTCTGACCTTTCCTAGAACCGGAAAAGATAACAAATAGACTAGAAGTCTTTCGGAAATTCTTAGTAGCTTCAACATAATATTTCAAAGCTCTAACTACATCCAAAGAATGCAATGATCTCTCCTTAGAATTCTTAGGATTAGGACACAATGAAGGAACCACAATTTCTCTACTAATGTTGTTAGAATTCACAACCTTAGGTAAAAATTGAAAAGAAGTTCGCAACACCGCCTTATCCTGAAGAAAAATCAGAAAAGGAGACTCACAAGAAAGAGCAGATAATTCAGAAACTCTTCTAGCAGAAGAGATGGCCAAAAGAAACAAAACTTTCCAAGAAAGTATTTTAATGTCCAATGAATGCATAGGTTCAAACGGAGGAGCTTGAAGAGCCCCCAGAACCAAATTCAAACTCCAAGGAGGAGAAATTGACTTAATGACAGGCTTTATACGAACCAAAGCTTGCACAAAACAATAAATATATCAGGAACATTAGCAATCTTTCTGTGAAAAATAACAGAAAGAGCAGAGATTTGTCCTTTCAAGGAACTTGCAGACAAACCATTATCCAAACCATCCTGAAGAAACTGTAGAATTCTCGGAATTCTAAAAGAATGCCAGGAAAATTGATGAGAAAGACACCAAGAAATGTAAGTCTTCCAAACTCGATAATATATCTTTCTAGATACAGATTTACGAGCCTGTAACATAGTACTAATCACAGAGTCAGAGAAACCTCTTTGACTAAGAATCAAGCGTTCAATCTCCATACCTTTAAATTTAAGGATTTGAGATCCTGATGGAAAAAAGGACCTTGTGACAGAAGGTCTGGTCTTAACGGAAGAGTCCATGGTTGGCAAGAAGTCATCCGGACAAGATCCGCATACCAAAACCTGTGAGGCCATGCTGGAGCCACCAGCAGAACAAACGAGCATTCCTTCAGAATCTTGGAGATTACTCTTGGAAGAAGAACTGATTTGTGGGTGTGGTGAGGGGTGTATTTATAGGCATTTTGAGGTTTGGGAAACTTTGCCCCTCCTGGTAGGAATGTATATCCCATACGTCACTAGCTCATGGACTCTTGCTAATTACATGAAAGAAATGGGCCTTGAGATAGAAGGTCTGGTCTTAATGGAAGAGTCCAAGGTTGGCAAGAAGCCATCCGAACAAGATCCGCATACCAAAACCTGTGAGGCCATGCTGGAGTCATCAGCAGTACAAACGAACGCTCCTTTAGAATCTTGGAAATCACTCTTGGAAGAAGAACTAGAGGCGGAAAGATATAGGCAGGATGATACTTCCAAGGAAGCGACAATGCATCCACTGCCTCCACCTGAGGATCCCTGGATCTGGACGGATACCTGGGAAGTTTCTTGTTTAGATGAGAAGCCATCAGATCTATTTCTGGAAGACCCCAGATTTGAACAATCTGAAGAAATACCTCTGGGTGAAGAGACCATTCGCCCGAATGTAACATCTGGCGACTGAGATAATCCGCTTCCCAATTGTCTATACCTGGGATGTGAACCGCAGAAATTAGACAGGAGCTGGATTCCGCCCATACAAGTATCCGAGATACTTCTTTCATAGCCAGAGGACTGCGAGTCCCCCCTTGATGATTGACATATGCCACGGTTGTGACATTGTCCGTCTGAAAACAAATGAACGATTCTCTCTTCAGAAGAGGCCACGACTGAAGAGCTCTGAAAATCGCACAGAGTTCCAAAATGTTGATTGGGAATCTCGCCTCCTGAGATTCCCAAACCCCCTGCGCTGTCAGAGACCCCCATACAGCTCCCCAACCTGTCAGACTCGCATCTGTTGAGATCACAGTCCAGGTTGGAAGAACAAAAGAAGCCCCTTGAACTAAACGATGGTGATCTGTCCACCACGTCAGAGAGTGTCGTACAATCGGATTTAAAGATATTAACTGTGATATCTTTGTATAATCCCTGCACCACTGGTTCAGCATACAGAGCTGAAGAGGTCGCATGTGAAAACGAGCAAAGGGGATCGCGTCCGATGCAGCAGTCATAAGACCTAGAATTTCCATGCATAAGGCTACCGAAGGAAATGATTGAAACTGAAGGTTTCGACAAGCTGAAATCAATTTCAGACGTCTCTTGTCCGTCAGCGACAAAGTCATGGACACTGAATCTATTTGGAAACCTAAAAAGGTTACCCTTGTCTGAGGAATCAATGAACTCTTTGGTAAATTGATCCTCCAACCATGTTCTTGAAGAAACGACACAAGTCGATTCGTATGAGATTCCGCTAAATGTGAAGACTGAGCAAGTACCAAGATATCGTCCAAATAAGGAAATACCACAATACCCTGTTCTCTGATTACAGATAGAAGGGCACCGAGAACCTTTGAAAAAATCCTTAGAGCCGTTGCTAGGCCGAACGGCAGAGCCACAAATTGGTAATGCTTGTCTAGAAAAGAGAATCTCAGAAACTGAAAGTGATCTGGATGAATCGGAATATGCAGATATGCATCCTGTAAATCTATTGTGGACATATAATGCCCTTGTTGAACAAAAGGCAGAATAGTCCTTATAGTTACCATTTTGAATGTTGGTATCCTTACATAACGATTCAATATTTTTAAATCCAGAACTGGTCTGAAGGAATTCTCCTTCTTTGGTACAATGAATAGATTTGAGTAAAACCCCAGACCCTGTTCCAGAACTGGAACTGGCACAATTACTCCAGCCAACTCTAGATCTGAAACACATTTCAGAAACGCCTGAGCCTTCACTGGATTTATTGGAATGCGAGAAAGAAAAAATCTTCTTGCAGGTGGCCTTACCTTGAAACCTATTCTGTACCCTTGTGAAACAATGTTCTGAATCCAAAGACTGTGAATCGAATTGATCCAAATTTCTTTGAAAAAACGTAATCTGCCCCCTACCAGCTGCGCTGGAATGAGGGCCGCACCTTCATGTGGACTTGGGAGCTGGCTTTGGCTTTCTAAAAGGCTTGGATTTATTCCAGACTGGAGACTGTTTCCAAACAGAAACCGTTCCTTTAGGGGAAGGATCAGGCTTCTGTTCCTTATTCTGACAAAAGGAACGAAAATGATTAGCAGCCCTATATTTACCTTTAGATTTTTTTATCCTGAGGTAAAAAAGTTCCTTTCCCCCCAGTAACAGTTGAAATAATAGAATCCAACTGGGAACCAAACAATTTATTACCTTGGAAAGAAAGGGAAAGCAAAGTTGACTTAGAAGACATATCAGCATTCCAAGTTTTAAGCCATAAAGCTCTTCTAGCTAAAATAGCTAAAGACATATACCTGACATCAACTCTAATGATATCAAAGATGGCATCACAAATAAAGTTATTAGCATGTTGAAGAAGTTTAACAATGCTATGAGTATTATGATCTTACACTTGTTGTGCCAAAGCCTCCAACCAAAAAGTGGAAGCTGCAGCAACATCAGCCAAAGAAATAGCAGGCCTAAGAAGATTACCTGAACATAAATAAGCTTTTCTTAGAAAGGATTCAATCTTACTATCTAAAGGATCCTTAAAGGATGTACTATCTGCCGTAGGAATAGTAGTACGCTTAGCAAGAGTAGAGCTAGCCCCATCAACTTTAGGGATATTGTCCCAAAACTCTAATCTGTCAGATGGCACAGGATACAATTTCTTAAACCTTTTAGAAGGAGTAAAAGAATTACCCAGATTATTCCATTCCCTAGATATTACTTCAGAAATAGCATCAGGGACAGGAAAAACTTCCGGAATAACTATAGGAGGTTTAAAAACCGAATTCAAACTCTTAGTAGATTTAATATCAAGAGGACTAGATTCCTCCATTTCTAATGCGATTAAAACTTCTTTAAGCATAGAACGAATAAATTCCATTTTAAATAAATATGAAGATTTATCAGTGTCAATATCTGAGACAGAATCCTCTGAACCAGAAAAATCCTCATCAGAAACAGACAAATCAGAATGATGATGTTCATCTAAAAATTCATCTGAGAAATGAGAAGTTTTAAAAGACCTTTTACGCTTACTGGAAGGAGGAATAACAGACATAGCCTTCCTAATAGATTTAGAAACAAAATCTCTTATATTAACAGGAACATCCTGAGTATTAGATGTTGATGGAACAGCAACAGGTAATGGAATATTACTAATGAAAATTTTATCTGCATTAGCAAGTTTATCATGACACTCATCACAAACTACAGCCGGAGGAACAGTTACCACAAGTTTACAACAAATGCACTTAACTTTGGTAGAACCAGCATCAGGCAGCATTTTTCCAGAAGTAGCTTCTGATCCAGGGTCAATCTGAGACATCTTGCAATATGTAAGAGAAAAAACAACATATAAAGCAAAATCTATCAAATTCCTTAAATGACAGTTTCAGGAATGGGAAAAAATGCCAATGAACAAGCCTCTAGTAACATGAAGCAAAAGAAAAATGAGACTTAAATAATGTGAAAAAAAGGTGGAGACAAAAATGACGCCCACATTTTTTAGCGCCAAAAAAAGACGCCCACATTATTGGCGCCTAAATGCTTTTGGCGCCAAGAATGACGCCACATCCGGTGACGCCGACATTTTTGGCACAAAACGTCAGAAAATGATGCAATCACGAACAACTTCTGGTGACAAAATTGACGCCGGAAATGACAGAAATTTTTTTGCGCCAAAAAAGTCTGCGCCAAGAATGACGCAATAAAATGAAGCATTTTCAGCCCCCGCGAGCCTAACAGCCCACAGAGAAAAAGGTCAATTTAAAGGTAAGAAAAAATTGAAAATTCATATGCATTATCCCAAATAATGAAACTGACTGTCTGAAATAAGGAATATTGATCATCCTGAATCAAGGCAAATAAATGTTTAAACACATATATTTAGAACTTTTACATAAAAGTGCCCAACCATAGCTTAGAGTGTCACAAAAAATAAGACTTACTTACCCCAGGAAACTCATCTACATGTAGTAGAAAGCCAAACCAGTACTGAAACGAGAATCAGTAGAGGTAATGGTATATAAGAGTATATCGTCGATCTGAAAAGGGAGTTAAGAGATGAATCTCTACGACCGATAACAGAGAACCTATGAAATAGATCCCGTAGAAGGAGACCATTGAATTCAAATAGGCAATACTCTCCTCACATCCCTCTGACATTCACTGCACACTGAGAGGAAAACCGGGCTCCAGCCTGCTGCGAAGCGCATATCAACGTAGAATCTAGCACAAACTTACTTCACCACCTCCACGGGAGGCAAAGTTTGTAAAACTGATTTGTGGGTGTGGTGAGGGGTGTATTTGTAGGCATTTTTAGGTTTGGGAAACTTTGCCCCTCCTGGTAGGAATGTATATCCCATACGTCACTAGCTCATGGACTCTTGCTAATTACATGAAAGAAACAAACATTTATTAAAACATGTCACAATGGACAGATAAAAAAGCTCTATGAATTTGCTCTACGCCACGGGTGTCAAACACAAGGCCCGCGGGCCGAATCTGGCCCGCCAGACCTCGTCATGTGGCCCATGTAGCCGCCAGCCTTCACCTTTTATTCTCGCTTTTTTTTTTTTGACACAAGAAAGCCGCCTCTTCAGCGCATGCGCGGCAGCCTACAAGCCAGCCCTCTAGCGGCGCTGGCCGTTCTACACAGGAAACCTCCACTTTACATGCATTCAGGAAACCTCCACTTGTTTTTATATTGAGCGCATGCCATCCTGTGATGTGACAGATCCAACGGCTGCCTGAACCCTTCTCTCCTGTACTGTAAGTACATATGATGTATGTGGGGGGGGAGGGGGGTCTGCTTATTAGGGGGGGTCTGCTTATTATTCTGCTTAAAAGTCTGAGCGGTAAACTTTGGATATACTGACCGCTTCCGTGTCAATTTACAGTGGTATAACGTATCAGAGTGCTCTTGTGCTGTAGCAATCCGCAAAACAGCATGGAGGTTATCAAAGCTGGAAAAGGTTAAGTTCTGTTCTTTAAAGTCAGAAAAGCGTCGATTGAATTCATCAATCAGCCGATTCACTTTGGTAGACATCGATGGACTGACCTCAGGAAAACTATGTCAGCCATCTAGTCAGAAAAGTTAAAAAAACGTTAATGCCTTGTGTTTGCCATATGTGTAATAAACAGTGTTTGGCAATATTTGTATGTTTAAAAAAAAAAAAAATTACTGTCTGTTACCAAAAATAATTTTTCAATAAATTGTACAATAATTGTACATTTGAATATCTACTTGCCATTATTTTTATTATTAACAGTAATAATTGAATGCAGTGACAATAATTTATGATAATAAAGAGTGGACACATAGTCCTACAGATACAACCGGCCCTTTGAGGGTGACCAAACTGCTGATGCGGCCCACAATGAATTTGAGTTTGACACCCCTGCATTAATATATTTATGTTTAAACACCAATTCTAATCGATTTTCTTCACTCAATTGTAATATTTAATAATTGTTATAATAGGAATGTATTAATGAATGCGAGTAAATATAAGATCAGTGATCTGCACCATTATTGTACATATTTTTTAGATTATATACAAGAGAGATCTATATGGGATACTCTATCATTGATTATATGGAACTGCCAAACATTGGACACAAGGATACTATAAGAACATGACGTGAAAACATCATCCACACTATTATTGGTACAGCTGGAACACGTGATCTTGACACAACAACGGACCTGATTTGGGACTTGCACACAAAAGACTCGAAAGGGAACTCCCGGTTTTTCACTGTTCTGATTGGTTGTAATAATGGTAACGTAACCAAGTTTACTCCCATTTGATTCCACAAACAAATTTAAACTCCTAAATAGCGCGATTGCGCATTTAAACACAAATTGGGCTCAAAAGTGTTTATTTACAACATGGTAGGAATCAAATGGGGATAAAAATCAAAGAGTTTGGGCATTGTTGACTATGTTATTTATGTGAGTCCAATTTCGGCTAATACCGGAAGAGGAACAATAATCAATTGTATATAAAGCACCTGTGAATTCCAAGGCAGCACACCTAACTTTTACAGCTCTTGAGAAAGACGAGTTCTTCGCTGAAATGCGTACAGCAAATTCATAGAGCTTTTTTATCTGTCCATTGTGACATGTTTTAATAAATGTTTGTTTTGTAACAAATATTTGGTTGCTGCTTTTTGGAATTCGTCACAACATTGTTACATTTATCCTGTGAGGAGCTGGATTACGATTATTTCGGAGTGAGTATACTGCACATTATTCCCACTATTGAATACAACACCTCTCAGTGGAAATTTTTATCATTTGCAGTTACATCTGCACTATGGGAAAGTAGGCAGAAACTTCATTACACTCAATTGTCTTACAAGGAGCTGGATTCCGATTATCTCGGAGTGAGTATACTGCATAATATTTACATCTTTGAATACAACACTTCTCAGTGAAAGTTTTATCACTTACAGCTACGCCCAGATTAGTGGGGAACAGATAGAACTATATCACACATCTAATATCAGGTTCTACAACTGATCTACCTGGACCCTGAATTTTTCGGAGTAAGTATACTGCACTAATTATTAAGTGTTGATCTACACAAATCAAAGCCAAGTTATTTCTATCCTCAGCTTTAACTGGAACACTAGAAAAAGAATTCTTTAGTACCTGCGCCTCTTTATCCACTATCCACATTTCTAAACAGTCATTTGGGAGAGACTGATAGAAGACAGCGGTTCACAAATAAGGGGAGTATTATTCTTGTCATATCTATACTGATATTGTTATAACATCTACCATATCTTCTATAGAATTATTTTGTATATCTAATTTCTGGTCTTTCATTCATGGCCTGGGAAGATACGGATCAGATTGTATGCCTCACGTAAGTCCAGCTTGGTGAAGAAGCGAGGATTCTGGAGTATTCGGTGATCAAAGGAATGGGATAGCAATTCTTGATAGTTATGTTGTTCAAGGCCCTGTAGTCGATGCAGGGTCTGAGCCCACCATCCTTCTTACTGACAAAAAAGAAGACTGCCCCAGCAGGAGAGGAGGAAGGGCAAATGAAACCTAAACCTAGGTTCTCTTGGATATACTCCTCCATGGATTTGGTTTCATCTTTGGAGAGTGGATAAGACCTGCATTTAGGAAGTGGGGCTCTGGGAAAGAGGTCAATTTTGCAGTCATAAAGACGGTGGGGTGGCAGCACGTCGGCTGCTTTTTTCTCAAACACAAAGTCCGCATATACTGAGGGAAGGTTTGGAAGAGTCTGTATACTGGCTATGGGGATGCGGAGCAGAGGAGTGACTTTAGGAAGGCAGGAGTAGAAACAGGAGGTACCCCAAGAGTCCATTTGTCTTTCAGCCCAGTCGAACTGTGGATTGTGTATGCGAAGCCAAGGAAGACCAAGGATGACAGACTGTGCTGGGGAATGAATGACCTTGAACAGCAGCTGTTTGGTATGAAAGACTCCCACAGTCAGGGTCAGGGGTGCCTGAACTAAGGGGGGTGCCATCCAGAGTAGTTATTTTGAGACAATGTCTTTTCTGCAGAAGTGGCAAGCCAGCTTGGATCATAAAACAGTGATCCAGAATGTAAGGGTTACAGGTACCAGAATCTGAGAGGAGTGAGGGGATTTAGTAGTGATCATGTTTAGAGTTACCCCAGTGTTATCCCCTAAGCATGGGCTTTTCCCGGCCGAATGTCACAATTCTTTAGTTGGTGGGTGTTAGATTCACAATAAAAGCATAGTCTCAACCTCTTTCTTCTCTGTCTTTCAGACTCTGAAGGTTTGAAGGAGGAGAGATCCATAGGTTCCTCTACTGGCGTAGCTGTTAAAGAGGTAGAGGACACCGCAGAAACCGGATAAATAGAAGGACGGGAGGGAAGGACCCACCGAGTTTTGTCTCTCTCGGCTTGTCTCTCCTGGAAACAAGAGTCCAGACTGATACAAAGTGCTATAAAGTCATCCAAAGAAGAAGGAATATCAGGATAAGTGAGTTCATCTTTGATGCGTTCATGTAGACCCCTTCAAAAAGGCTGCCTAGAGAGCACTGCCACCCCAAGTGGTTTCAAAGTGCCAAGGTGCGAAACTCAATGGCGAATTGTGCCACAGTTCTAATGTCCTGGCAGAGATCCAGGAGGGAAAATTCTGCAGCAGAAGCTCGGCCAGAAGTCCCAAACACAGAAGATAATGCAGAAATGAAAGCATCAGCATCATGCAGGAGTGGAGCGTTCTGTTCCAAAAGGGGAGAGACCTAGGCTAGGGCCTTGTCTTTCAGTAAGGAAATGATAAAAGTGACCCTTGATTGGTGAGCCTGAAAGGAACGAGGATCGTTACGGAACTGCAACCTGCACTGGTTAAGAAAACCCCTTTAATCAGTAGTACCTTCATATTTGTCAGGCAAAGGTATCCGGAGAATGCTTCAAGAAGCAGGGGAAGACGCCGCAGTACTAGGAGCAGAGACTGGTGGTACAACAACAGGAGCAGTATTCCTTGTGGCAACTAGTGCAGAGAGTTCAGCGGTTATAGCCTCTAGTTTGGAATCCACACTTTGTAATTGTGTGGTATGGGTTCCCAAAATCTGCCCCTGAAGATAAACCGCTCTTGCTTCCTCATCTGGCTCCATGGCCCAAGTATAAAGTAATGCTCGTGGGATATTCCACTATCAGACCGAACTCGGCCAGTGGTGTTGTTATCCCGGCGTAGAGCCGGAATGATAGGGAATATCCCAGAGCAAAGAAAGTTCACAAGATGAGGTAAGCAGCACTCACCACAGGCAGAGTAGTCCTCGGCGGCAACTCACCACAGGCAGAATAGTCCTCGGCGGCTATAGGCAGGAAATTAGAGAAAAGGCAGTTCACGGTTAAACCACCAGAAAGATCAGGCAGGCAGGGTTCGGCAACAGCAAGGCAGTCCAGAGGTAAACCACTAGGATGGTCAGGCAGGGTTCGGCAATAGTAAGGCAATCCAGAGCAATAGGGGTTAATCAAGCAGATTAGTCAGACAGGCAGGGTTCAGCAACAGTATATCAATCCAGAAGCTAAGGGTAAACAGGCAGAGAGGTCAGACAAGCAGAGTTCAGCAGCAGTATATCAATTCAGCAGTTAAGCAACAATAACACCCAGGAGAACAATAAGTAACACCTATACTTGGGCAGTGATAGGTAGCAATAGGGTAACTTACATAGGCACAGGATTCGCACCACAGGAGATCCTGACCGGCTTCTGAATGGAGGGAGCATGTGACGGTGACGTCAGACAGGAGCTGACTCCACCCTAGGCAACAAGCAGCAGGCGCCGCATCCCTAGCAACAGCTAGAGTGGCGCGACAGCTAGAGCATCTATCAGAGCGGCCTGAGGATCTCTTAACCTTGAACCGTACCTTGGAAGCTTGGCGATCTGACGAGATGCCATTAGATCCAACTCCGGCACCCCCCTCCCTTGAGGGTTAATCTGGAGAAAACCTCCGCATGGAGAGCCCACTCACCGGGATGAAAGGTCTGTCAGCTCAGGAAGTCCGCCTCCCAGTTTTCCACTCCTGGAATGTGGATGGCAGATAGAAGACAATTGTGAGCTTCCGCCCACTGCAGAATGTGAGTCACCTCATTCATGGCCAAGGAACTCAGAGTTCCTACCTGGTGGTTGATGTAAGCCACTGAGGTGATGTTGTCCAACTGGAATCTGATAAACTGGGCTAGGCCACTAGAGCATTGAAGATCGCTCTCAACTCCAAGATATTTATCGGAAGAGAAGACTCCTCTCTAGGCCATAGGCCCTGAGCCTTTAGAGAGTCCCAAACTGCTCCCCAACCTAGCAGGCTGGCGTTCATAGTCACAATCACCCAGAAGGGTCTCTGGAAGCATGTTCCCTGAGACAGATGATCCTGAGATATCCAACACGAAAGAGAGTCGATTGTCAACTGGTCCAGATCTATCCTCTGGGACAGATTTGAATGGTTTCCATTCCATTGTCTGAGCACGCAGAGTTGTAGAGCTCTCAAATGGAACCGAGCAAATGGAATGATGTCCATGGAGGCGACCATCAGACCAATTACCTCCATGCATTGAGCTACTGACGGCCGGACAGTAGACTGAAGAGAGGGAAGAAAAACATAATTTATGTAAGAACTTACCTGATAAATTCATTTCTTTCATATTAGCAAGAGTCCATGAGCTAGTGACGTATGGGATATACATTCCTACCAGGAGGGGCAAAGTTTCCCAAACCTCAAAATGCCTATAAATACACCCCTCACCACACCCACAAATCAGTTTAACACATAGCCATGAAGTGGGGTGATAAGACAAAAGTGCGAAAGCATAAAAAATAAGGAATTGGAATAATTGTGCTTTATACAAAAAAAAAAAATCATAACCACCACAAAAAAAGGGTGGGCCTCATGGACTCTTGCTAATATGAAAGAAATGAATTTATCAGGTAAGTTCTTACATAAATTATGTTTTCTTTCATGTAATTAGCAAGAGTCCATGAGCGAGTGACGTATGGGATAATGAATACCCAAGATGTGGATCTTCCACGTAAGAGTCACTAGAGAGGGAGGGATAAAATAAAGACAATATAATAATCCACACCCAAAAACAGAATTTATGTTTACCTGATAAATTACTTTCTCCAACGGTGTGTCCGGTCCACGGCGTCATCCTTACTTGTGGGATATTCTCTTCCCCAACAGGAAATGGCAAAGAGCCCAGCAAAGCTGGTCACATGATCCCTCCTAGGCTCCGCCTACCCCAGTCATTCGACCGACGTTAAGGAGGAATATTTGCATAGGAGAAACCATATGGTACCGTGGTGACTGTAGTTAAAGAAAATAAATTATCAGACCTGATTAAAAAAACCAGGGCGGGCCGTGGACCGGACACACCGTTGGAGAAAGTAATTTATCAGGTAAACATAAATTCTGTTTTCTCCAACATAGGTGTGTCCGGTCCACGGCGTCATCCTTACTTGTGGGAACCAATACCAAAGCTTTAGGACACGGATGAAGGGAGGGAGCAAATCAGGTCACCTAAATGGAAGGCACCACGGCTTGCAAAACCTTTCTCCCAAAAATAGCCTCAGAAGAAGCAAAAGTATCAAATTTGTAAAATTTGGTAAAAGTGTGCAGCGAAGACCAAGTCGCTGCCCTACATATCTGATCAACAGAAGCCTCGTTCTTGAAGGCCCATGTGGAAGCCACAGCCCTAGTGGAATGAGCTGTGATTCTTTCGGGAGGCTGCCGTCCGGCAGTCTCGTAAGCCAAGCTGATGATGCTTTTAATCCAAAAAGAGATAGAGGTAGAAGTTGCTTTTTGACCTCTCCTTTTACCGGAATAAACAACAAACAAGGAAGATGTTTGTCTGAAATCCTTTGTAGCATCTAAATAGAATTTTAGAGCGCGAACAACATCCAAATTGTGCAACAAACGTTCCTTCTTTGAAACTGGTTTCGGACACAGAGAAGGTACGATAATCTCCTGGTTAATGTTTTTGTTAGAAACAACTTTTGGAAGAAAACCAGGTTTAGTACGTAAAACCACCTTATCTGCATGGAACACCAGATAAGGAGGAGAACACTGCAGAGCAGATAATTCTGAAACTCTTCTAGCAGAAGAAATTGCAACTAAAAACAAAACTTTCCAAGATAATAACTTAATATCAACGGAATGCAAGGGTTCAAACGGAACCCCCTGAAGAACTGAAAGAACTAAATTGAGACTCCAAGGAGGAGTCAAAGGTTTGTAAACAGGCTTAATTCTAACCAGAGCCTGAACAAAGGCTTGAACATCTGGCACAGCGGCCAGCCTTTTGTGAAGTAACACAGACAAGGCAGAAATCTGTCCCTTCAGGGAACTTGCAGATAATCCTTTTTCCAATCCTTCTTGAAGGAAGGATAGAATCCTAGGAATCTTAACCTTGTCCCAAGGGAATCCTTTAGATTCACACCAACAGATATATTTTTTCCAAATTTTGTGGTAAATCTTTCTAGTTACAGGCTTTCTGGCCTGAACAAGAGTATCGATAACAGAATCTGAGAATCCTCGCTTCGATAAGATCAAGCGTTCAATCTCCAAGCAGTCAGCTGGAGTGAAACCAGATTCGGATGTTCGAACGGACCCTGAACAAGAAGGTCTCGTCTCAAAGGTAGCTTCCAAGGAGGAGCCGATGACATATTCACCAGATCTGCGTACCAAGTCCTGCGTGGCCACGCAGGAGCTATCAAGATCACCGACGCCCTCTCCTGATTGATCCTGGCTACCAGCCTGGGGATGAGAGGAAACGGCGGGAACACATAAGCTAGTTTGAAGGTCCAAGGTGCTACTAGTGCATCCACTAGAGCCGCCTTGGGATCCCTGGATCTGGACCCGTAGCAGGGAACTTTGAAGTTCTGACGAGAGGCCATCAGATCCATGTCTGGAATGCCCCACAGCTGAGTGACTTGGGCAAAGATTTCCGGATGGAGTTCCCACTCCCCCGGATGCAATGTCTGACGACTCAGAAAATCCGCTTCCCAATTTTCCACTCCTGGGATGTGGATAGCAGACAGGTGGCAGGAGTGAGACTCCGCCCATAGAATGATTTTGGTCACTTCTTCCATCGCCAGGGAACTCCTTGTTCCCCCCTGAAGGTTGATGTACGCAACAGTTGTCATGTTGTCTGATTGAAACCGTATGAACTTGGCCCTCGCTAGCTGAGGCCGAGCCTTGAGAGCATTGAATATCGCTCTCAGTTCCAGAATATTTATCGGTAGAAGAGATTCTTCCCGAGACCAAAGACCCTGAGCTTTCAGGGATCCCCAGACCGCGCCCCAGCCCATCAGACTGGCGTCGGTCGTGACAATGACCCACTCTGGTCTGCGGAATGTCATCCCTCGTGACAGGTTGTCCAGGGACAGCCACCAACGGAGTGAGTCTCTGGTCCTCTGATTTACTTGTATCTTCGGAGACAAGTCTGTATAGTCCCCATTCCACTGACTGAGCATGCACAGTTGTAATGGTCTTAGATGAATGCGTGCAAAAGGAACAATGTCCATTGCCGCTACCATCAACCCGATCACTTCCATGCACTGAGCTATGGAAGGAAGAGGAACGGAATGAAGTATCCGACAAGAGTCTAGAAGTTTTGTTTTTCTGGCCTCTGTCAGAAAAATCCTCATTTCTAAGGAGTCTATTATTGTTCCCAAGAAGGGAACCCTTGTTGACGGAGATAGAGAACTCTTTTCCACGTTCACTTTCCATCCGTGAGATCTGAGAAAGGCCAGGACAATGTCCGTGTGAGCCTTTGCTTGAGGAAGGGACGACGCTTGAATCAGAATGTCGTCCAAGTAAGGTACTACAGCAATGCCCCTTGGTCTTAGCACCGCTAGAAGGGACCCTAGTACCTTTGTGAAAATCCTTGGAGCAGTGGCTAATCCGAAAGGAAGCGCCACGAACTGGTAATGTTTGTCCAGGAATGCGAACCTCAGGAACCGATGATGTTCCTTGTGGATAGGAATATGTAGATACGCATCCTTTAAATCCACCGTGGTCATGAATTGACCTTCCTGGATGGAAGGAAGAATAGTTCGAATGGTTTCCATCTTGAACGATGGAACCTTGAGAAACTTGTTTAAGATCTTGAGATCTAAGATTGGTCTGAACGTTCCCTCTTTTTTGGGAACTATAAACAGATTGGAGTAGAACCCCATCCCTTGTTCTCTTAATGGAACGGGATGAATCACTCCCATTTTTAACAGGTCTTCTACACAATGTAAGAATGCCTGTCTTTTTATGTGGTCTGAAGACAACTGAGACCTGTGGAACCTCCCTCTTGGGGGAAGTCCCTTGAATTCCAGAAGATAACCTTGGGAGACTATTTCTAGCGCCCAAGGATCCAGAACATCTCTTGCCCAAGCCTGAGCGAAGAGAGAGAGTCTGCCCCCCACCAGATCCGGTCCCGGATCGGGGGCCAACATTTCATGCTGTCTTGGTAGCAGTGGCAGGTTTCTTGGCCTGCTTTCCCTTGTTCCAGCCTTGCATTGGTCTCCAAGCTGGCTTGGCTTGAGAAGTATTACCCTCTTGCTTAGAGGACGTAGCACTTTGGGCTGGTCCGTTTCTACGAAAGGGACGAAAATTAGGTTTATTTTTTGCCTTGAAAGGCCGATCCTGAGGAAGGGCGTGGCCCTTACCCCCAGTGATATCCGAGATAATCTCTTTCAAGTCAGGGCCAAACAGCGTTTTCCCCTTGAAAGGAATGTTAAGTAGCTTGTTCTTGGAAGACGCATCAGCCGACCAAGATTTCAACCAAAGCGCTCTGCGCGCCACAATAGCAAACCCAGAATTCTTAGCCGCTAACCTAGCCAATTGCAAAGTGGCGTCTAGGGTGAAAGAATTAGCCAATTTGAGAGCATTGATTCTGTCCATAATCTCCTCATAAGGAGGGGAATCACTGTCGACCGCCTTTATCAGCTCATCGAACCAGAAACATGCGGCTGTAGCGACAGGGACAATGCATGAAATTGGTTGTAGAAGGTAACCCTGCTGAACAAACATCTTTTTAAGCAAACCTTCTAATTTTTTATCCATAGGATCTTTGAAAGCACAACTATCCTCTATGGGTATAGTGGTGCGTTTGTTTAAAGTGGAAACCGCTCCCTCGACCTTGGGGACTGTCTGCCATAAGTCCTTTCTGGGGTCGACCATAGGAAACAATTTTTTAAATATGGGGGGAGGGACGAAAGGAATACCGGGCCTTTCCCATTCTTTATTAACAATGTCCGCCACCCGCTTGGGTATAGGAAAAGCTTCTGGGAGCCCCGGCACCTCTAGGAACTTGTCCATTTTACATAGTTTCTCTGGGATGACCAACTTGTCACAATCATCCAGAGTGGATAATACCTCCTTAAGCAGAATGCGGAGATGTTCCAACTTAAATTTAAATGCAATCACATCAGGTTCAGCTTGTTGAGAAATGTTCCCTGAATCAGTAATTTCTCCCTCAGACAAAACCTCCCTGGCCCCATCAGACTGAGTTAGGGGCCCTTCAGAAATATTAATATCAGCGTCGTCATGCTCTTCAGTATCTAAAACAGAGCAGTCGCGCTTACGCTGATAAGTGTTCATTTTGGCTAAAATGTTTTTGACAGAATTATCCATTACAGCCGTTAATTGTTGCATAGTAAGGAGTATTGGCGCGCTAGATGTACTAGGGGCCTCCTGAGTGGGCAAGACTCGTGTAGACGAAGGAGGAAATGATGCAGTACCATGCTTACTCCCCTCACTTGAGGAATCATCTTGGGCATCATTGTCATTGTCACATAAATCACATTTATTTAAATGAATAGGAATTCTGGCTTCCCCACATTCAGAACACAGTCTATCTGGTAGTTCAGACATGTTAAACAGGCATAAACTTGATAACAAGTACAAAAAACGATTTAAAATAAAACCGTTACTGTCACTTTAAATTTTAAACTGAACACACTTTATTACTGCAAATGCGAAAAAACATGAAGTAATTGTTCAAATTTTCACCACAGTGTCTTAAAGCCTTAAAAGTATTGCACACCAAATTTGGAAGCTTTAACCCTTAAAATAACGGAACCGGAGCCGTTTTGAACTTTAACCCCTTTACAGTCCCTGGTATCTGCTTTGCTGAGACCCAACCAAGCCCCAAGGGGAATACGATACCAAATGACGCCTTCAGAAAGTCTTTTCTAAGTATCAGAGCTCCTCTCACATGCGACTGCATGCCATGCCTCTCAAAAACAAGTGCGCAACACCGGCGCGAAAATGAGGCTCTGCCTATGCTTTGGGAAAGCCCCTAAAGAATAAGGTGTCTAAAACAGTGCCTGCCGATATTATTATATCAAAATACCCAGATAAAATGATTCCTCAAGGCTAAATATGTGTTAATAATCAATCGATTTAGCCCAAAAAAAGTCTACAGTCTTAATAAGCCCTTTTTGAAGCCCTTATTTACAATCGTAATAAACATGGCTTACCGGATCCCAGAGGGAAAATGACAGCTTCCAGCATTACATCGTCTTGTTAGAATGTGTCATACCTCAAGCAGCAAGAGACTGCTCACTGTTCCCCCAACTGAAGTTAATTGCTCTCAACAGTCCTGTGTGGAACAGCCATGGATTTTAGTGACGGTTGCTAAAATCATTTTCCTCATACAAACAGAAATCTTCATCTCTTTTCTGTTTCTGAGTAAATAGTACATACCAGCACTATTTCAAAATAACAAACTCTTGATTGAATAATAAAAACTACAGTTAAACACTAAAAAACTCTAAGCCATCTCCGTGGAGATGTTGCCTGTACAACGGCAAAGAGAATGACTGGGGTAGGCGGAGCCTAGGAGGGATCATGTGACCAGCTTTGCTGGGCTCTTTGCCATTTCCTGTTGGGGAAGAGAATATCCCACAAGTAAGGATGACGCCGTGGACCGGACACACCTATGTTGGAGAAATAAAGTTTAAATCTTATAATGAAAAAAACTGAAATTATAAGCAGAAGAATCAAACTGAAACAGCTGCCTGAAGTACTTTTCTACCAAAAACTGCTTCAGAAGAAGAAAACACATCAAAATGGTAGAATTTAGTAAAAGTATGCAAAGAGGACCAAGTTGCTGCTTTGCAAATTTGATCAACCAAGAAAGTAATTTAATGTCCAGCGAATGCATAGGTTCAAACGGAGGAGCTTGAAGAGCCCCCAGAACCAAATTCAAACTCCAAGGAGGAGAAATTGACTTAATAACAGGTTTTATACGAACCAAAGCTTGTACAAAACAATGAATATCAGGAAGACTAGCAATCTTTCTGTGAAAAAGAACAGAAAGAGCAGAGATTTGTCCTTTCAAGGAACTTGCAGACAAACCTTTATCCAAACCTTCCTGAAGAAACTGTAAAATTCTAGGAATTCTAAAAGAATGCCAAGAAAAATGATGAGAAAGACACCAAGAAATGTAAATCTTCCAGACTCGATAATATATCTTCCTAGATACAGATTTACGAGCCTGTAACATAGTATTAATCACAGAGTCAGAGAAACCTCTATGACTGAGAATCAAGCATTCAATCTCCATACCTTCAAATTTAAGGATTTGAGATCCTGATGGAAAAAAGGACCTTGCGATAGAAGGTCTGGTCTTAACGGAAGAGTCCAGGGTTGGCAAGTGGCCATCCGGACAAGATCCGCATACCAAAACCTGTGAGGCCATGCTGGAGCCACCAGCAGAACAAACGAGCACTCCTTTAGAATCTTGGAAATTACTCTTGGAAGAAGAACTAGAGGCGGAAAGATATCGGCAGGATGATACTTCCAAGGAAGTGACAATGCATCCACTGCCTCCACCTGAGGATCCCTGGATCTGGACAGATACCTGGGAAGTTTCTTGTTTAGATGAGAAGCCATCAGATCTATTTCTGGAAGTCCCCACATTTGAACAATCTGAAGAAATACATCTGGGTGAAGAGACCATTCGCCCGGATGTAACGTTTGGCGACGGAGATAATCCGCTTCCCAATTGTCTATACCTGGGATATGAACCGCAGAAATTAGACAGGAGCTGGATTCCGCCCATACCAGTATTCGAGATACTTCTTTCATAGCCAGAGGACTGTGAGTCCCTCCTTGATGATTGACATATGCCACAGTTGTGACATTGTCCGTCTGAAAACAAATGAACGACTCTCTCTTTAGAAGAGGCCATGACTGAAGAGCTCTGAAAATTGCACGGAGTTCCAAAATATTGATCGGTAATCTCACCTCCTGAGATTCCCAAACCACTTGTGCTGTCAGAGACCCCCAAACAGCTCCCCAACCTGTCAGACTTGCATCTGTTGAAATCACAGTCCAGGTTGGAAGAACAAAAGAAGCCCCCTGAACTAAACAATGGTGGTCTGTCCACCACGTCAGAGAGTGTCGTGCAATCGGTTTTAAAGATATTAATTGAGATATCTTTGTATAATCCCTGCACCACTGGTTCAGCATACAAAGCTGAAGATGTCGTATGTGAAAACGAGCAAAGGGGATCGCGTCCGATGCAGCAGTCATAAGACCTAGAATTTCCATGCATAAGGCTACCGAAGGGAATGATTGAGACTGAAGGTTTCGACAAGCTGAAACCAATTTTAGACGTCTCTTGTCTGTCAGAGACAGAGTCATGGACACTGAATCTATCTGGAAACCTAAAAAGGTTACCCTTGTGTGAGGAATCAATGAACTTTTTGGTAAATTGATCCTCCAACCATGTTCTCGAAGAAACAATACAAGTCGATTCATATGAGATTCTGCTAAATGTGAAGACTGAGCAAGTACCAAGATATCGTCCAAATAAGGAAATACCAAAATACCCTGTTCTCTGATTACAGACAGAAGGGCACCGAGAACCTTTGTAAAAATCCTTGGAGCTGTTGCTAGGCCAAACGGCAGAGCCACAAACTGGTAATGCTTGTCTAGGAAAGAGAATCTCAGAAACTGATAGTGATCTGGATGAATCGGAATATGCAGATATGCATCCTGTAAATCTATTGTGGACATATAATGCCCTTGCTGAACAAAAGGCAGAATAGTCCTTATAGTTACCATTTTGAATGTTGGTATCCTTACATAATGATTCAATATTTTTAAATCAAGAACTGGTCTGAAGGAATTCTCCTTCTTTGTTACAATGAAGAGATTTGAGTAAAACCCCAGCCCCTGTTCCAGAACTGGAACTGGCATAATTACTCCAGCCAACTCTAGATCTGAAACACATTTCAGAAATGCTTGAGCCTTCACTGGATTTACTGGGACACGGGAAAGAAAAAATCTTCTTGCAGGAGGCCTTATCTTGAAGCCTATTCTGTACCCTTCTGAAACAATGTTCTGAATCCAAAGATTGTGAATCGAATTGATCAAAATTTCTTTGAAAAATTGTAATCTGCCCCCTACCAGCTGGGCTGGAATGAGGGCCGCACCTTCATGTCGACTTGGGAGCTGGCTTTGGCTTTCTAAAAGGCTTGGATTTATTCCAGACTGGAGATGGTTTCCAAACTGATACCGCTCCTGTAGGGGAAGGATCAGGCTTTTGTTCCTTATTGTGACGAAAGGAACGAAAACAATTATTAGACCTAAATTTACCTTTAGATTTTTTATCCTGTGGTAAAAAAGTTCCTTTCCCCCCAGTAACAGTTGAAATAATAGAATCCAACTGTGAACCAAATCATTTATTACCCTGGAAAGAAAGGGAAAGCAAAGTTGACTTAGAAGACATATCAGCATTCCAAGTTTTAAGCCATAAAGCTCTTCTAGCTAAAATAGCTAGAGACATATACCTGACATCAACCCTAATGATATCAAAGATGGCATCACAAATAAAATTATTAGCATGTTGAAGAAGATTAACAATGCTATGAGAATTATGATCTGTTACTTGTTGCGCTAAAGCTTCTAACCAAAAAGTTGAAGCTGCAGCAACATCCGCTAAAGATATAGCAGGTCTAAGAAGATTACCTGAACATAAGTAAGCTTTTCTTAGAAAGGATTCAATTTTCTTATCTAAAGGATCCTTAAAGGAAGTACTATCTGCCGTAGGAATAGTAGTACGTTTAGCAAGAGTAGAGATAGCCCCATCAACCTTAGGGATTTTGTCCCAAAACTCTAATCTGTCAGATGGCACAGGATATAATTGCTTAAAACATTTAGAAGGAGTAAATGAATTACCCAAATTATTCCATTCCCTGGAAATTACTTCAGAAATAGCATCAGGGACAGGAAAAACTTCTGGAATAACTACAGGAGATTTAAAAACCTTATTTAAACGTTTAGATTTAGTATCAAGAGGACCAGAATCCTCTATTTCTAATGCAATTAAAACTTCTTTAAGTAAAGAACGAATAAATTCCATTTTGAATAAATATGAAGATTTATCAGCATCAACCTCTGAAACAGAATAATCTGAACCAGAGGAATCATTATCAGAATCAGAATGATGATGTTCATTTAAAAATTCATCTGAAAAATGAGAAGTTTTAAAAGACCTTTTACGTTTACTAGAAGGAGGAATAACAGACATAGCTTTCTTAATGGATTTAGAAACAAAATCTCTTATGTTAACAGGTACACTCTGAGTATTAGATGTTGATGGAACAGCAACAGGTAATGTAACATTACTAAAGGAAATATTATCTGCATTAACAAGTTTGTCATGACATTCATTACAAACAACAGCTGGAGGAACAGATACCACAAGTTTACAGCAAATACACTTAACTTTGGTAGGTCCAGCATTAGGCAGCGATTTTCCAGAAGTATCTTCTGATTCAGGGTCAATCTGAGACATCTTGCAATATGTAATAGAAAAAACAACATATAAAGCAAAATTGATCAAATTGCTTAAATGAAAGTTTCAGGAATGGGAAAAAATGCCAGTGAACAAGCTTCTAGCAACCAGAGACAATAATGACGCCCATATTTTTCAGCGCCAAAAAAGATGCCCACATTATTTGGCGCCTAAATGCTTTTAGCGCCAAAAATGACGCCACATCCGGTAACGCCGACATTTTTGGCGCAAAAACGTAAAAAAATGACGCAACTTCCGGTGACAAGTATGACGCCGGAAATAAAGAATTTTTTTTTTTGCGCCAAAAAAGTCCGCGGCAAGAATGACGCAATAAAATTAAGCATTTTCAGCCCCCGCGAGCCTAACAGCCCACAGGGAAAAAGTCAAATTTTAAAGGTAAGAAAAATTTATTATTCAAATGCATTATCCCAAATAATGAAACTGACTGTCTGAAATAAGGAATATTGAACATCCTGAATCAAGGCAAATAAATGTTTAAACACAAATATTTAGAACTTTATATAAAAGTGCCCAACCATAGCTTAGAGTGTCACAAAAATAAGACTTACTTACCCCAGGACACTCATCTACATGTAGTAGAAAGCCAAACCAGTACTGAAACGAGAATCAGTAGAGGTAATGGTATATATAAGAGTATATCGTCGATCTGAAAAGGGAGGTAAGAGATTAATCTCTACGACCGATAACAGAGAACCTATGAAATAGACCCCGTAGAAGGAGATCATTGAATTCAAATAGGCAATGCTCACTTCATATCCCTCTGACATTCACTGCACGCTGAGAGGAAAACCGGGCTCCAACCTGTTGCAGAGCGCACATCAACGTAGAATCTAGCACAAACTTACTTCACCACCTCCACAGGAAGCAAAGTTTGTAAAACTGATTTGTGGGTGTGGTGAGGGGTGTATTTATAGGCATTTTGAGGTTTGGGAAACTTTGCCCCTCCTGGTAGGAATGTATATCCCATACGTCACTAGCTCATGGACTCTTGCTAATTACATGAAAGAAAGGTAATCTTTGCTTTTCTGACCTCCGTCAGAAAAATCTTTATAGATAAGGAATCTATGATGGTTCCTAAGAAAACCACCCTTGTATCTGGAACAAGGGAACTCTTTTCCAGATTTACTTTCCATCTGTGGGAACAAAGAAAAGACAACAAGATCTCCGTATGAGATTATGCTAGATGAAGATATGGCACCTGAACCAAGATGTCGTCCAGATAAGGCGCCACCGCTATTCCCTGAAACCTGATAACTGCCAAAAGAGCCCCCAGAACTTCTGAAAAAAATCTGGGAGCTGTGGCAAGGCCAAACCGAAGAGCTACAAACTGAAAGTGCTTGTCCAGGAAAGAGAATCTCAGGAATTTATGATGATCCCTGTGGATAGGAACATGAAGATATGCGTCCTTCAGGTCTATGGTCGTCATGAACTGACCCTCTTGGACCAAAGGGAGAATGGAACAAATGGTTTCCATTTTGAAGGAAGGTACTCTGAGAAATTTGTTGAGACACTTCAGGTCTAAAATGGGATGAAAAGTTCCCTCTTTTTTGGGAACCACAAACAGACTTGAATAAAATCCTGGTCCCTGTTCCCTTAGTAGAACTGGAACAATCACTCCCAGGGAGAAAAGGTCCTGAATGCAGTTCAAGAATGCCTCTCTTTTTACCTGGTCTGCAGAGAGGAGAAATCTGCCCTTTGGAGGACAAGACATGAATTCTATTTTGTAAACCTGGGATACTATGTCCATAGCCCAAGGGTCTGCGCCATCGCGTATCCAAGCTTCATGAAACAAGGAAAGTCTGCCCACCACTTGATCCAGTACCGGACCGGGGGTGGACCCTTCATGCTGACTTAGTCTCAGATGAGGGCTTCTTTGATTGTTTCCCCTTATTCCAAGATTGATTGGGTCTCAAAGAGGACTTGGACTGCTCTGGCTTGGAAGAGGAAGACTTCTGACCTCTGAAGTTACGAAAGCAGCGAAAATTAGAATTTTTATGCCCCTTAGGTCTATTCTTCTTGTCTTGTGGTAGAAAAACATAATTTATGCTTACCTGATAAATTCCTTTCTTCTGTAGTGTGATCAGTCCACGGGTCATCATTACTTCTGGGATATTACTCCTCCCCAACAGGAAGTGCAAGAGGATTCACCCAGCAGAGCTGCATATAGCTCCTCCCCTCTACGTCACTCCCAGTCATTCGACCAAGGACCAACGAGAAAGGAAAAGCCAAGGGTGAAGTGGTGACTGGAGTATAAATTAAAAAATATTTACCTGCCTTAAAAACAGGGCGGGCCGTGGACTGATCACACTACAGAAGAAAGGAATTTATCAGGTAAGCATAAATTATGTTTTCTTCTGTTAAGTGTGATCAGTCCACGGGTCATCATTACTTCTGGGATACCAATACCAAAGCAAAAGTACACGGATGACGGGAGGGATAGGCAGGCTCTTTATACAGAAGGAACCACTGCCTGAAGAACCTTTCTCCCAAAAATAGCCTCCGATGAAGCAAAAGTGTCAAATTTGTAAAATTTGGAAAAAGTATGAAGCGAAGACCAAGTTGCAGCCTTGCAAATCTGTTCAACAGAGGCCTCATTCTTGAAGGCCCAAGTGGAAGCCACAGCTCTAGTAGAATGAGCTGTAATTCTTTCAGGAGGCTGCTGTCCAGCAGTCTCATAAGCTAAACGAATTATGCTATGAAGCCAAAAAGAAAGAGAGGTAGCGGAAGCTCTTTGACCTCTCCTCTGCCCAGAGTAAATGACAAACAGAGAAGACGTTTGTCGAAATTCCTTAGTTGCCTGTAAGTAAAATTTTAGAGCACGGACTACATCCAGGTTGTGCAGTAGACGTTCCTTCTTTGAAGAAGGATTTGGGCATAAAGAAGGAACAACAATCTCTTGATTGATATTCCTGTTAGTAACTACCTTAGGTAAGAACCCAGGTTTAATCCCATTAGCAAAGATAACAAATTCTGAAAGCAGGAAACAAATTACAGAATAAACGTTTTTTATCTCAGTCAAACTACAATTCTCACAGCTCTGCTGAGAGAAATTACCTCCCTCAAAATAAGTTTTAAAGACCCCTGAGCTCTGTAGAGATGAACCGGATCATGCAGGGAATACAATGAGTTGCTGACTGAAATATTTGATGCGTAGTAAAAGCGCCAAAAAACGGCCCCTCCCCCTCACACACAGCAGTGAGGGAGAACAGAAACTGTCAGAAAACAGATTAAGCAACTGCCAAGTGGAAAAATAGTGCCCAAACATTTATTCACTCAGTACCTCAGTAAATGAAAACGATTTTACATTCCAGCAAAAACGTTAAACATAATCTCTAGTTATTAAACAGCTTTATGTATTTCTTACAGTGTAATTCTAGTGAAGTACCATTCCCCAGAATACTGAAGTGTAAAGTATACATACATGACATTATATCGGTATGGCAGGATTTTCTCATCAATTCCATTGTCAGAAAATAAAAGCTGCTACATACCTCTATGCAGATTCATCTGCCCGCTGTCCCCTGATCTGAAGTTTACCTCTCCTCAGATGGCCGAGAAACAGCAATATGATCTTAACTACTCCGGCTAAAATCATAACAAAAACTCTGGTAGATTCTTCTTCAAACTCTGCCAGAGAGATAATAACACACTCCGGTGCTATTTAAAAATAACAAACTCTTGATTGAAGATAAAAACTAAGTATAATCACCATAGTCCTCTCACACATCCTATCTAGTCGTTGGGTGCAAGAGAATGACTGGGAGTGACGTAGAGGGGAGGAGCTATATGCAGCTCTGCTGGGTGAATCCTCTTGCACTTCCTGTTGGGGAGGAGTAATATCCCAGAAGTAATGATGACCCGTGGACTGATCACACTTAACAGAAGAAAGACCCTTTTCCACCCATAATTTCAGAAATTCTCTCTGCTAGACCAGGACCAAACAGGGTCTTACCCTTGTAAGGTAGCGACAGAAGTTTGGACTTGGAGGTAACATCAGCTGACAAAGATTTCAGCCACAAAGCACTGTGGGCTAGAACAGTGAAGTCAGACATCTTGGCTCCCAGTCTAATGACTTGCATGTTCGCGTCAGAAATAAAGGAATTGGCTAGTTTGAGGGCCTAAAAGGGAAAGTGAACCCAATTTTTTTCTTTTGCGATTCAGATAGAGCATGCAATTTTAAGCAACTTTCAAATTTACTCCTATTATCTTCATTCTCTTGCTATCTTTATTTGAAAAATAAGGCATCTAAGCCACTTTTGGTTCAGTACACTGGACAGGACTTGATTATTGGTGGGTGAATTTACCCACCAATCTGCAAGAACAACCCAGGTTGTTCACCAAAAATGGGCCGGCATTTAAACTTACATTCTTGCTTTTCAAATAAAGATACCAAGAGAATGAAGACAATTTGATAATAGGAGTAAATAAAGTTGCTTAAAATTGAATGCTCTATCTGAATCACAAAAGAAAATTTTTGGGTTCAGTGTCCCTTTAATCCTATCTTGGATCTCCTCCAATGGAGTTTCCTCTAAAACCAACTCTGACAAAGCATTGTACCAATAATATGTCACACTTGCCCCTGTGGCAATACAGACTGCAGGTTGCCATTGTAAACCCTGATGAACATACATTTTCTTTAAATAAGCCTCCAGCTTTTTGTCCATGGGATCCTTAAAGGAACAGCTTTACTCAATAGGAATCGTGGTTCTCTTAGCCAGAGTAGAAATAGCCCATTCTACCATAGGCACTGTGCGCCATGAGTCTTGAATGGAGTCAGCAACAAGAAACATCCTTTTTAAAAACGTGAGACAGGGAGAAAGATATCCCAGGCTTATCCCACTCCTGAGCAATGATCTCTGACGGTCTGGAGCAGGAAACACTTCCACAGGGGAAGGAACATCATAGTATTTGTTAAATTTACTAGATTGCTTAGGGTTGACAGCAACAGAAGAATCAGAGTCATCCAAAGTAGCCAGTACCTCCTTTAACAGTACACAGAGGTGTTCAAGCTTAAATCTGAAGTTTACCTCTTCAGAGACAGTCAAAGGAATTATACTGTCCGAATCTGAGATTTCACCCTCAAAAGCTACCGAGGTATCCTCCTCAGACTTAGGATGGAGGTCCTTCGCAGCAGCAGAGGCGACAGACACCTTACTTTCAGAAAAATATGTTTAGATTTTCCTCTTGCGCTTCCCCAACATGGGAAAAGCAGATAATGCTGCAGATACCGCAGAAGATATCTGTGCCGCAAAATCTACAGGCAACTATACGCCTCCAGGAGGCTGAGAGGAACTGTAGGGCACTGTATGTGACGCCATTGAGGCTTGGGACGTTTAAGGAGAAAGCTGTGGCATTGGCTGAACAGCATCATCCTGAGAGACATTAGGCACAGAAATGTATCTTTACATTTCAATGCCTTTTCTAAACATGAGGAACAAAATTGCATAGGTAAAAGAATTTGGGCCTCTAGACACAAACATTTATCCATAAGAACAGACTCCTGTTCCATATCCATAGTAGACATAATTCCCAAAAATTATTGGAATGACAATAATATTTAAAATGACACTGTCACTTTAAAAATTAAATTCCCTCAGAGCGAATTGTACTTCAGATAAAAAAAAAAACTATTAATGAGAACCTCTACACCTCAGACAGTCTGAGGTGCCCTACCTGACCCTTTTAAGTAAATACGATTTTGCATCAAGGAGAAATCCTGCAGATCGCAGCAAAAGGCTTCTGAAGATCTCTAGAGAGGCTGAGACACAAACCGCCGCTCCAATTATAGACTGAACGGAAGCGTAGCGAGTCACGTGATCGGCCAAAAAGAAACTGCGCAACACAACAAAAGCGTGCATTTCTCAATACAGCCGATTTGAAAACTGGAGTAAAAATGCCAGTAAGCGTATCAGTGTCTTAATAAATGTAAAAAAAACGAAAAAAAAACTCAACAGTCCTGTATCGCTCTGCTGAGCTTGTAAGCCATAAAAGAAGCTGTCAATACAGCCCTCAATATAAGCCCCAATCAGCAATGAGCCACATATATAAATTTATATGCTAAGGAAAATCCTCCCCATACAAGTAAGGAGATTATCCCTAAGTCTCTGTCACATAATGAGTGCCTGCACCATGCCAAGATAAATCCCCAATAAAGGATAAGTGTGTCCCAATTAACTATTGCAGCAATATCCTCTGAAGGGCAATTCTCTAGTACCTAGAAGACAAAAACACTTACCTGCAAATCCAGCTGTCCAGCAGGAAGACAGCTCACAAGGTGTGAAAGGACACATACTCCTTACAGAGACCTGTAGAAAAAGAAAGAACAGAGAAACCAACTTGAGCTTTCTATACCAAGGGCAGCAATATATGTCAGAATGTAGTGAGGTGGTCCTTGCTCAGTTTTTCTAACTGCTTAAAAGCCACCACTACTCTTACTCAATAAATTGACGTGGACACAGCTATACCCAAATCCTTGCTTGCAGGGAAAAGTACCCCCAAAAAAGTAAAAATATCTTCAGACACCTAACTTCACCTCCTCCATTGACAGAGGCAAAGAGAATGACTGGGGGTAAGGGAAGTGACACTTAACAGCTTTGCTGTGGTGCTCTTTGCCTGCTCCTGCTGGCCAGGAGTGAATCTCCCACTAGTAATTGGAATGACGTTATGGACTCTCCATGTCTTAGGAAAGAAAATGTCATTATTGGAAGGAACCAAGAGCATCTGGGAACATATGTGACATTTGAGCTATTATACAAAGCAGGCAGATCTGTAGAATTTATCTTTAAAATAACATTGTTGAGATATGTAGTCTGTGCTGATTAGGATACTTAATTTAGAATTCAATTTTTTTTATGCTTTTAAAACTACAGCCATGGGGAAACTGATGCTTATATTTGCCTAGTACTCACTAATGATTGCTAGATTTGTGATGCTATCTTCCACAGTAAATTAACACACTAGAGCTCTAATTGCAAAATGGCTAAATTAGTCAAGAAAATGAATAATATTTCAGCTCAGAAATGAATAAAAAAATAAATCTGGAGAACGATAAAAAAGGGGGGTTGGGGCTCGTGCAATAGTACAGATTGTACTGAACAGATAGTTAAAATGTTGGGCTGTCCTGTTAAATACTTGGTAACACTCAATACCACTTCAGATTGCAAAATTCTATGCTTACAAGTAAAAAAGAAAGTTACTGCTGTCTTTCATGTACCAATTTTTACATTCACCCCAAAAAAGTATCCCTAAAACCATTTATAATATCTTAACAAGTTCAGACTTGGGAGCATATATACTGTATGTAGAAACAAATACAATGCCACATAATTGTCATGCCATAGACTTGCACACAGCAAAATAATAAAAATAGGAGCATAATATCTACTGTAGCAGATGTCAGAGATTGCTTTCCAAGCAGAACCAACCTCATTTTTATAGAGTATTGGAGAAACTTGTAAACCACAGCAGACTGGCAGGCCCTAGTGGCACTTAATGGATTAAACTTATAGCTACAAACTAGGAGATGTCAATCAGTTTATTCAAACACTTATTCAAATAAAAGTGCATTAAGTTTGTTTTCCATGCTAAGTAAACCAATTGATTTATACATTTCTTATTTTCAATTTGCATGCACAATCAAGTCAACTTAAGTGATACATCACATCCAGTTGGTTGATCGGGGATAATAGTCGTCCAACTACGAGATTATAATATACTGTAAACATACAAATGCCAGTATATTAGTTAAACAAACAATAGGTAAACATGTCCAAATGCCCTCCATAGCGACAGACTTCTTAAGGCATAGCAAACGTTTACCTTTAGAGGTTTCTAAGTGCTATCCAAATAATCAAATGAAAGATTGCCACCCTACCAAAAATGTGAAGTGTTAGAGAATTGTATGAATAAGCTATCTCCACCCTCATCCTATCAGCAACAAACCAGACCCTTGATGGAATGCTGAAGCACTACACACATTTTCAATTAGCTCATAGTTTGTGCACTGCAATTATTGTGGCATTTCATTTTGAAGACTGTGCAAAGGAACACTCACCCCCCCCCCTTCAAGTATAAGCTAAATATTGGTTCAGCTTTTGTTCAACTTATTTTTCTATTTCCTCTGATAAAAATATGTTGACTCTGCCATTTTAAAAACATTTATGAATCAATATAATCAAAGAAAGTTAAAAAAGGACTTCTAGATCAGTTGAAGTCAATATGTGAGTACACACCAAAATTACGCTTTGTGCTCACTTTCCCCCTTCTTAGAGTTTTAAACACACTCAAAAGACCTCAAATTCCTTTGTTCAAAAAAACTGATCAAACATCCAAATAGACCTTACAGAGCAGAACCCATATTTTTTATTCATAAGTCCCAGTTGTATTAAAGGGACACTGAACCCAATTTTTTTCTTTTGTGATTCAGATAGAGCATGCAAATTTAAGCAACTTTCTAATTTACTCCTATTATCATTTTTTCTTCGTTCTCTTGCTATCTTTATTTGAAAAAGAGGGCATCTAAGCTTTTTTTTGGTTTAGTACTCTGGACAGCACTTTTTATTGGTGGATGAATGTATCTTCCAATCAGCAAGAACAACCCAGGTTGTTCACCAAAAATGGGCCGGCATCTAAACTTACATTCTTGCATTTCAAATAAAGATACCAAGAGAATGAAGAAAATTTGATAATAGGAGTAAATTAGAAAGTTGCTTAAAATTGAATGCTCTATCTGAATCACGAAAGAAAAAAATGTGGGTTCAGTGTCCCTATACACCACTGTACTGTCCCTATTCGGGCTACAATATTTATGGGTCTAGGTTCTGGTGGTTTTTTTTTTGCTATATACCATAGAACCAGCAGCACAATCAATGCCCTTTGTGCATTGCAAGGAAACCATTGTATGTATGTTTAATATCCTATCTACTTTGGATAAATGTAAATATTTCTCATCCAATAAAACACAATAAAGCAGTGTGAATTTAACTAAATAACTGGGAATATAAAAACATACAGGTACCTCTCAATACACAAGGGCTCCTTTGATATTTTTGTAAATTAAAGGGATAAGAAACCCCACAAAAAAAAAATCAGATAGAGCATGCAATTTAAAGAAACTTTCTAATTTATACCTATTATAATTTTTCATTGTTCTCTTGGTATCTTTATTTGAAAATCTGGAATGTAAGCTTAGGAGTCGGACCATTTTTGGTTCAGCACCTGGGTAGCGTTTGCCGATTGGTGTCTAAATGTAGCCACCAATCATCAAGCGCTACCCAGTGTGCTGAACCAAAAATGGGCCTGCTCCTAATCTTACATTCCTGCCCTTTTAAATAAAGATAGCAAGAGAAAGAAGAAAAATTGATAATAGGAGTAAATTAGAAAGTTGCTTAAAACTGCCTGCTCTATCTGAATCATGAAAGGGAAAAAAATGGGTTTCATATACTCAGGCCCAACCAATGGATTTCATTAAACCCTTTCAACATATGCCCTCAGTTCTAGGGGTGTGTTGAATTATCCCACCTTCTCAATAACACAAGCTCAACTGCGTCTGATTAATCCAGACTTACATCCAGGCATCCTCCTCATCTGTCCAAACTATCTAACCATTAAAGTGATGGTAAATCATAGCTATTTTGTTGTGAGGTGACGTTTCCACCTCTCAGCAAAATAGCTTCTGCCATGGGCTGGCTGAGGAGCTCAGTGCAGCGAACGTTTCAAACAAATAAAGGAACTTTCAGCATGAAGTATTTTATACTTAAAGTCCCCTTTATTTGTTCCAATGGTAAATCCTAGCGTTTCACAAAGGCTAGGATTTACTACCACTAGGAACATTGTTTACAATTCCTTAGTACTTATAAATATATTGATATTGCCAAGAAGAGTTTTTACTTGTATGGGTGTAAATAATGATTAAAGGGACCGTAAACACCTTGCAATTACAAGTAATTGCTGTTGTGTAACTATAGAATAACATATCAGCCAAGTCTTAACATTTTGAAAACAAATTAACATCCTTTTTACTGCAATTGTATTTCAATAGTTAAACTCCACCCACTATTTTCTATTCTGGGCTTGAATCTACAGACAAGGCTACCATTGTCATTACGATAGTACAAAATGCATTGTTTTACAGAAGTTATCTGATAAAGTAAATTAGGGATGTATATGTAGCAGGGTTAGCCTCTGGAATTCATCAGGTTGCAGTATTTAGAGTTAAAGTTCATAAAAGGGAGCAAAATAAATAATGAAAATATTTAAAAAGTAAATTTATGCTTACCTGATAAATTAATTTCTTCTATGGTACGACGAGTCCACGGATTTATCCTCATGCTAACAGGAAGTGGCAAAGAGCACCACAGCAGAGCTGTCTATATAGCTCCACCCCCCAGTCATTCGACCGAAGGTACAGGAAGAAAAATGAGAAACTACAAGGTGCAGAGGTGACTGAAGTTTAAAATAAAAAAAATATAATCTGTCGTAAAATGACAGGGCGGGCCGTGGACTCGTCGTACCATAGAAGAAATTAATTTATCAGCATAAATTTACTTTTCTTCTATAAGGTACGACGAGTCCACGGATTCATCCTTTACTTGTGGGATACAATACCAAAGCTACAGGACACGGATGAACGGGAGGGACAAGACAGATGGTTAAACAGAAGGCACCACTGCTTGAAGGACTTTTCTCCCAAAAATAGCATCCGAAGAAGCATAAGTATCAAATTTGTAAAAATTTGGAAAAGGTATGAAGCGAAGACCAAGTCGCAGCCTTACAAATCTGTTCAACAGAAGCATCGTTTTTAAAAGCCCATGTGGAAGCCACTGCTCTAGTAGAGTGAGCTGTAATTTTGTCAGGAGGCTGCTGTCCAGCAGTCTCGTATGCCAAACGGATGATGCTTTTCAGCCAAAAAGAAAGAGAGGTAGCCGTAGATTTTTGACCTCTACGTTTTCCAGAATAGACAACAAACAAAGAAGATGTTTGACGAAAATCTTTGGTTGCTTGCAAGTAAAACTTCAAAGCACGAACCACGTCCAAGTTGTGCAACAGACGCTCCTTCTTAGATGAAGGATTAGGACACAGAGAAGGAACAACAATTTCCTGATTGATATTCCTATTAGTAACAACCTTAGGAAGGAATCCAGGTTTGGTATGCAAAACCACCTTATCAGCATGGAAAACAAGATAAGGCGAGTCGCACTGCAATGCAGATAGTTCAGAAACTCTTCGAGCCGAAGAGATAGCAACTAAAAACAGAACTTTCCAAGATATATTTTATCACCTCTATTACTTTACCCTTCCTAGTACTTAGAGTAGGCAAAGAGAATGACTGGGGGGTGGAGCTAAGGGAGGAGCTATATAGACAGCTCTGCTGTGGTGCTCTTTGCCACTTCCTGTTAGCAGGAGGATAATATCCCACAAGTAAAGGATGAATCCGTGGACTCGTCGTACCTTATAGAAGAAAGTTGTTTCATTATGCATAACTAAATATTTTATAAACAAACATCATCAAAGTGTTTACTGTCAATTTAAGTGGAATCTCATACCCTTAAAGTGTCAGTAAACCTCAAAAATAATGTTATATAATTCTGCACATAGTGCAGAATTATATAACATTATATTAGCCTTATCTTTATAAAACCTAATACTCCCTTTGATTTTTTTTTTCAGATCCGCTCTCTGTGCTCTTCTGAGCGGGTCTGTTTTTATAACACAGCGCATCGGGCCAGCTGTCTAGTCACAGCCCGGCCCAACCGCGCCATTATACTCAGTGCAGCTCGCTCCTGCTGTCAGACAGAGCAGGAGCGAGCTGCACTGAGTATAATGGCGCGGTCGGGCTGTGACTAGACAGCTGGCCCGATGCGCTGTGTTATAAAAACAGACCCGCTCAGAAGAGCACAGAGAGCGGATCTGAAAAAAAAAATCAAAGGGAGTATTAGGTTTTATAAAGATAAGGCTAATATAATGTTATATAATTCTGCACTATGTGCAGAATTATATAACATTATTTTTGAGGTTTACTGACACTTTAAGGGTATGAGATTCCACTTAAATTGACAGTAAACACTTTGATGATGTTTGTTTATAAAATATTTAGTTATGCATAATGAAACAACTTTCTTCTATAAGGTACGACGAGTCCACGGATTCATCCTTTACTTGTGGGATATTATCCTCCTGCTAACAGGAAGTGGCAAAGAGCACCACAGCAGAGCTGTCTATATAGCTCCTCCCTTAGCTCCACCCCCCAGTCATTCTCTTTGCCTACTTCCTGTTAGCAGGAGGATAATATCCCACAAGTAAAGGATGAATCCGTGGACTCGTCGTACCTTATAGAAGAAAGTTGTTTCATTATGCATAACTAAATATTTTATAAACAAACATCATCAAAGTGTTTACTGTCAATTTAAGTGGAATCTCATACCCTTAAAGTGTCAGTAAACCTCAAAAATAATGTTATATAATTCTGCACATAGTGCAGAATTATATAACATTATATTAGACTTATCTTTATAAAACCTAATACTCCCTTTGATTTTTTTTTTCAGATCCGCTCTCTGTGCTCTTCTGAGCGGGTCTGTTTTTATAACACAGCGCATCGGGCCAGCTGTCTAGTCACAGCCCGGCCCAACCGCGCCATTATACTCAGTGCAGCTCGCTCCTGCTGTCAGACAGAGCAGGAGCGAGCTGCACTGAGTATAATGGCGCGGTCGGGCTGTGACTAGACAGCTGGCCCGATGCGCTGTGTTATAAAAACAGACCCGCTCAGAAGAGCACAGAGAGCGGGTCTGAAAAAAAAAAAATCAAAGGGAATATTAGGTTTTATAAAGATAAGGCTAATATAATGTTATATAATTCTGCACTATGTGCAGAATTATATAACATTATTTTTGAGGTTTACTGTCCCTTTAACTAGTGAAGATGTAACTGCCAATTGCAGTCATCAAAGGGACATGCAAGTATCCAAAGTATATTGGAAAGTGGCATTAAATGGTATACTTTATCCAATTCATGAAAGAAAAAAAATTTGGTTTCATGTCCTGGAATCAAATTCTGAGGGCATGCTCTTCACAAGCACTTGTATTTATCTCAATACAATTAACATGTGAAACTGGCACACTGGTAACCAGTTTAGTAAATACTGAGGGCATGCTTTTCACAAGCACTTGTATTTATCTCAATACCATTAAAATTTGAAACTGGCACACTGGTAACCAGTTTAGTAAATGTGTAAACACAAAAACTGCAGGATGCACGCCGGCTACCGTCCCTTTTTTCTCCTAACACTGATTTGAAATCGGATAACATTTTAAAACAGTGCCAGAAGCTCTAGGGTCATCACACAAGGTGTGCCATGCGCATAGCTCTCCCCATACCTAATAGTATGTGTTTCAAAGTCATCAAAAGTGCCCGAAAAGTACAAATGAAAGGTTAAAGGGACAGTAAACCTAAAAAATAATGTTATATAATTCTGCACATAGTGCAGAATTATAGAACATTATTTTAGTGCTAAACCCTTTTTTCCCTTTTAATTTTTTATAAATATGTCCGTTTTACAGACCCGCTCTCTGTGCTCTGCTAAGCGGGTCTCTTTGTTTCACACAGCGCATCGGGCCAGCTGTATAGTCACAGCCCGGCCCGACCGCGCCATAACACTAAGTGCAGCTCGCTCCTGCTCTGACAGCAGGAGCGAGCTGCACTGTGTATAATGGCGCGGTCGGGCCGGGCTGTGACTATACAGCTGGCCCGATGCGCTGTTTAAAAAAAACAGACCCGCTCAGCAGAGTACAGAGAGCAGGTCTGTAAAACAGACATATTTATAAAAAATTAAAAGGGAAAAAAGGGTTTATAACGATAGCACTAAAATAATGTTCTATAATTCTGCACTATGTGCAGAATTATATAACATTATTTTTTAGGTTTACTGACACTTTAATGATTCAAATAGAGCATTAATTTTAAAGCACTTTAAAATTCACTTCTAATAGCAGCTTTACGTTGTTCTTTTAGTATCCTTTGTTGAAAAGCATTTCTTTTAGAAGCAGCAATGCACTACTGTGAATTAGCTGGTGATTGGTGGCTACACACATTTTTCTCTTGTCATTGTCTCCCCAGATGTGTTCAGCTAGCTTCCAGTAGTGTGTTGCTGCTCTTTAACTGATTATGGGCACTATTTGTGCGCGAGGAGCATAAACACTATTATGAGACTGCGGTGTTCTTTACACTTAAAACAATATTACAGGTGGTGTGTTATGTAAATTTCCACAAATTCGTTTGAGCGAACTTGCGGTAATTTACGCTTACCATATTTTCTATAAGTGCAATGTCCACTCGTATTACAAGTTGAAAGTAAATGTGATCGCTCAAACTCAATCACATTTAACGCTCAAACTTTTTATGCAGCCTAAAAGGTCGCGTAGAGAGTTTGGCCAGAGGAAACATTTGCACTAAACTACTCTATTAACCCCCAAACTGCCAACCCCCCATCGCAAACTACCCCTCTACACTATTAAAGGGACGTGAAACCCAATATTTTACTTTCATGATTTAGGTAGAACTTTACAGTTTACTTCTACTATCAAATTTGTTTCATTCTCTTGGTATCAGTTGTTGAAGGAGCAACAATGCACTACTGGTTTCTAACTGAACACCTGGGTGAGACAATGACAATGGGTATATATATGCAGCCACCAATCAGCAGCTACAACCTAGGTTCTTTGCTGCTCCTCTGCTTACCTTTTAGCAAAGGATAACAAGAGAAAGAAGCAAATTAAATAATGGAAGTAAATTGGAAAGTTGTTTACAATTGTATGCTCTGTCTACATCAATGTCTAATTATGACTTTACTGTCCCTTTAACCCCTAAACCTCCACAACCCCACTACACTATTAACCCATAAAATGCCATACCCACAGATCGCAAACTACCCTACTACTCTATTAACCCCTAAACCACCACAACCCCATCACAAACTACCACTCTACACTATTAAACGCTAAACCGCCACAGCGCCCACCGCAAAATACCCATTAACATCTTAACCCTCTAACCAGCTAACCCCCCTAACATCACCCCCCCTATGTTACCCCCAAAAAATAACCTTACCTGAAAAAACAAACAAACATAACAAATGGTGATGTCTTTTTGACCATAATAAAATGTAATAATACATTTATGTATTATTTCTGTGGCCATCTCTGCATCGGCCAGTGATGGCACCGATCGTTGGCGGGTGGGAGGGATACGAGGGAGGCGGGTGGGCGGCCCATCGCTGGAGAAGTTCCTGTCCCTGACTCATGTGCGCGGCAGATGTCGGGAGCGTGCAAGGGGGGGGGGGGAGGGCGGGCTACACACAACTTTAAAGGCAGGAGGGAGAGGGGAATAACTGTTGGGAAAGGGATCTGGGAGGGGGAGGGTATTGAGTGGGGGCATCTACACTACAGAAATAATTGCCAAAAAATGCCTGGTGGCAAATAGGTAGACAGAGAAGGGTTAGAGAGCTGTTGGGGGGGGGGGCAGGGAGGTTGGGGGAGATCCAACACTGAAGCATATTTATAAAAATAAAAAAAAAACAGAATTTATGTTTACCTGATAAATTACTTTCTCCAACGGTGTGTCCGGTCCACGGCGTCATCCTTACTTGTGGGATATTCTCTTCCCCAACAGGAAATGGCAAAGAGCCCAGCAAAGCTGGTCACATGATCCCTCCTAGGCTCCGCCTACCCCAGTCATTCGACCGACGTTAAGGAGGAATATTTGCATAGGAGAAACCATATGATACCGTGGTGACTGTAGTTAAAGAAAATAAATTATCAGACCTGATTAAAAAAACCAGGGCGGGCCGTGGACCGGACACACCGTTGGAGAAAGTAATTTATCAGGTAAACATAAATTCTGTTTTCTCCAACATAGGTGTGTCCGGTCCACGGCGTCATCCTTACTTGTGGGAACCAATACCAAAGCTTTAGGACACGGATGAAGGGAGGGAGCAAATCAGGTCACCTAAATGGAAGGCACCACGGCTTGCAAAACCTTTCTCCCAAAAATAGCCTCAGAAGAAGCAAAAGTATCAAACTTGTAAAATTTGGTAAAAGTGTGCAGTGAAGACCAAGTCGCTGCCCTACATATCTGATCAACAGAAGCCTTGTTCTTGAAGGCCCATGTGGAAGCCACAGCCCTAGTGGAATGAGCTGTGATTCTTTCAGGAGGCTGCCGTCCGGCAGTCTCGTAAGCCAATCTGATGATGCTTTTAATCCAAAAAGAGAGAGAGGTAGAAGTTGCTTTTTGACCTCTCCTTTTACCAGAATAAACAACAAACAAGGAAGATGTTTGTCTAAAATCCTTTGTAGCATCTAAATAGAATTTTAGAGCGCGAACAACATCCAAATTGTGCAACAAACGTTCCTTCTTCGAAACTGGTTTCGGACACAGAGAAGGCACGACTATCTCCTGGTTAATGTTTTTGTTAGAAACAACTTTTGGAAGAAAACCAGGTTTAGTACGTAAAACCACCTTATCTGCATGGAACACCAGATAAGGAGGAGAACACTGCAGAGCAGATAATTCTGAAACTCTTCTAGCAGAAGAAATTGCAACCAAAAACAAAACTTTCCAAGATAATAACTTAATATCAACGGAATGTAAGGGTTCAAACGGAACCCCCTGAAGAACTGAAAGAACTAAGTTGAGACTCCAAGGAGGAGTCAAAGGTTTGTAAACAGGCTTGATTCTAACCAGAGCCTGAACAAAGGCTTGAACATCTGGCACAGCTGCCAGCTTTTTGTGAAGTAACACAGACAAGGCAGAAATCTGTCCCTTCAAGGAACTTGCAGATAATCCTTTTTCCAATCCTTCTTGAAGGAAGGATAGAATCTTAGGAATCTTAACCTTGTCCCAAGGGAATCCTTTAGATTCACACCAACAGATATATTTTTTCCAAATTTTGTGGTAAATTTTTCTAGTTACAGGCTTTCTGGCCTGAACAAGAGTATCAATAACAGAATCTGAGAACCCTCGCTTTGATAAGATCAAGCGTTCAATCTCCAAGCAGTCAGCTGGAGTGAGACCAGATTCGGATGTTCGAACGGACCTTGAACAAGAAGGTCTCGTCTCAAAGGTAGCTTCCATGGTGGAGCCGATGACATATTCACCAGATCTGCATACCAAGTCCTGCGTGGCCACGCAGGAGCTATCAAGATCACCGACGCCCTCTCCTGATTGATCCTGGCTACCAGCCTGGGGATGAGAGGAAACGGCGGGAATACATAAGCTAGTTTGAAGGTCTAAGGTGCTACTAGTGCATCTACTAGAGTCGCCTTGGGATCCCTGGATCTGGACCCGTAGCAAGGAACCTTGAAGTTCTGACGAGAGGCCATCAGATCCATGTCTGGAATGCCCCACAGTTGAGTGATTTGGGCAAAGATTTCCGGATGGAGTTCCCACTCCCCCGGATGCAATGTCTGACGACTCAGAAAATCCGCTTCCCAATTTTCCACTCCTGGGATGTGGATTGCAGACAGGTGGCAGGAGCGAGTCTCCGCCCATTGAATGATTTTGGTCACTTCTTCCATCGCCAGGGAACTCCTTGTTCCCCCCTGATGGTTGATGTACGCAACAGTCGTCATGTTGTCTGATTGAAACCGTATGAACTTGGCCCTCGCTAGCTGAGGCCAAGCCTTGAGAGCATTGAATATCGCTCTCAGTTCCAGAATATTTATCGGTAGAAGAGATTCTTCCCGAGACCAAAGACCCTGAGCTTTCAGGGATCCCCAGACCGCGCCCCAGCCCATCAGACTGGCGTCGGTCGTGACAATGACCCACTCTGGTCTGCGGAAGGTCATCCCTTGTGACAGGTTGTCCAGGGACAGCCACCAACGGAGTGAGTCTCTGGTCCTCTGATTTACTTGTATCTTCGGAGACAAGTCTGTATAGTCCCCATTCCACTGACTGAGCATACACAGTTGTAATGGTCTTAGATGAATGCGCGCAAAAGGAACTATGTCCATTGCCGCTACCATCAAACCTATCACTTCCATGCACTGCGCTATGGAAGGAAGAGGAACGGAATGAAGTATCCGACAAGAGTTTAGAAGTTTTGTTTTTCTGGCTTCTGTCAGAAAAATCCTCATTTCTAAGGAGTCTATTATTGTTCCCAAGAAGGGAACTCTTGTCGACGGAGATAGAGAACTCTTTTCCACGTTCACTTTCCATCCGTGAGATCTGAGAAAGGCCAGGACTATGTCCGTGTGAGCCTTTGCTTGAGGAAGGGACGACGCTTGAATCAGAATGTCGTCCAAGTAAGGTACTACTGCAATGCCCCTTGGTCTTAGCACCGCTAGAAGGGACCCTAGTACCTTTGTGAAAATCCTTGGAGCAGTGGCTAATCCGAAAGGAAGCGCCACAAACTGGTAATGCTTGTCCAGGAATGCGAACCTTAGGAACCGATGATGTTCCTTGTGGATAGGAATATGTAGATACGCATCCTTTAAATCCACCGTGGTCATGAATTGACCTTCCTGGATGGAAGGAAGAATTGTTCGAATGGTTTCCATTTTGAACGATGGAACCTTGAGAAACTTGTTTAAGATCTTGAGATCTAAGATTGGTCTGAACGTTCCCTCTTTTTTGGGAACTATGAACAGATTGGAGTAGAACCCCATCCCTTGTTCTCCTAATGGAACAGGATGAATCACTCCCATTTTTAACAGGTCTTCTACACAATGTAAGAATGCCTGTCTTTTTATGTGGTCTGAAGACAACTGAGACCTGTGGAACCTCCCCCTTGGGGGAAGCCCCTTGAATTCCAGAAGATAACCTTGGGAGACTATTTCTAGTGCCCAAGGATCCAGAACATCTCTTGCCCAAGCCTGAGCGAAGAGAGAGAGTCTGCCCCCCACCAGATCCGGTCCCGGATCGGGGGCCAACATTTCATGCTGTCTTGGTAGCAGTGGCAGGTTTCTTGGCCTGCTTTCCCTTGTTCCAGCCTTGCATTGGTCTCCAAGCTGGCTTGGCTTGAGAAGTATTACCCTCTTGCTTAGAGGACGTAGCACTTTGGGCTGGTCCGTTTCTACGAAAGGGACGAAAATTAGGTTTATTTTTGGCCTTGAAAGACCGATCCTGAGGAAGGGCGTGGCCCTTGCCCCCAGTGATATCAGAGATAATCTCTTTCAAGTCAGGGCCAAACAGCGTTTTCCCCTTGAAAGGAATGTTAAGTAGTTTGTTCTTGGAAGACGCATCAGCTGACCAAGATTTCAACCAAAGCGCTCTGCGCGCCACAATAGCAAACCCAGAATTCTTAGCCGCTAACCTAGCCAATTGCAAAGTGGCGTCTAGGGTGAAAGAATTAGCCAATTTGAGAGCACGGATTCTGTCCATAATCTCCTCATAAGGAGGAGAATCACTATCGACCGCCTTTACTAGCTCATCGAACCAGAAACACGCGGCTGTAGTGACAGGGACAATGCATGAAATTGGTTGTAGAAGGTAACCCTGCTGAACAAACATCTTTTTAAGTAAACCTTCTAATTTTTTATCCATAGGATCTTTGAAAGCACAACTATCTTCTATGGGTATAGTGGTGCGTTTGTTTAAAGTGGAAACCGCTCCCTCGACCTTGGGGACTGTCTGCCATAAGTCCTTTCTGGGGTCGACCATAGGAAACAATTTTTTAAATATGGGGGGAGGGACGAAAGGTATACCGGGCCTTTCCCATTCTTTATTTACAATGTCCGCCACCCGCTTGGGTATAGGAAAAGCTTCTGGGAGCCCCGGGACCTCTAGGAACTTGTCCATTTTACATAGTTTCTCTGGGATGATCAAATTCTCACAATCATCCAGAGTGGATAATACCTCCTTAAGCAGGGCGCGGAGATGTTCCAACTTAAATTTAAATGTAATCACATCGGGTTCAGCTTGTTGAGAAATTTTCCCTGAATCTGAAATTTCTCCCTCAGACAAAACCTCCCTGGCCCCATCAGACTGGTGTAGGGGCATTTCAGAAACATTATCATCAGCGGCATCATGCTCTTCAGTATCTAAAACAGAGCAGTCGCGCTTACGCTGATAAGTGGGCATTTTGGCTAAAATGTTTTTGATAGAATTATCCATTACAGCCGTTAATTGTTGCATAGTAAGGAGTATTGGCGCGCTAGATGTACTAGGGGCCTCCTGAGTGGGCAAGACTCGTGTAGACGAAGGAGGGAATGATGCAGTACCATGCTTACTCCCCTCACTTGAGGAATCATCTTGGGCATCATTTTCATTGTCACATAAATCACATTTATTTAAATGAGAAGGAACCCTGGCTTCCCCACATTCAGAACACAGTCTATCTGGTAGTTCAGACATGTTAAACAGGCATAAACTTGATAACAAAGTACAAAAAACGTTTTAAAATAAAACCGTTACTGTCACTTTAAATTTTAAACTGAACACACTTTATTACTGCAATTGCGAAAAAATATGAAGGAATTGTTCAAAATTCACCAAAATTTCACCACAGTGTCTTAAAGCCTTAAAAGTATTGCACACCAAATTTGGAAGCTTTAACCCTTAAAATAACGGAACCGGAGCCGTTTTTAACTTTAACCCCTTTACAGTCCCTGGTATCTGCTTTGCTGAGACCCAACCAAGCCCAAAGGGGAATACGATACCAAATGACGCCTTCAGAAAGTCTTTTCTATGTATCAGAGCTCCTCACACATGCGACTGCATGTCATGCCTCTCAAAAACAAGTGCGCAATACCGGCGCGAAAATGAGGCTCTGCCTATGATTAGGGAAAGCCCCTAAAGAATAAGGTGTCTAAAACAGTGGCTGCCGATATAATTTTACCAAAATACCCAGATTAAATGATTCCTCAAGGCTAAATATGTGTAATATATGAATCGATTTAGCCCAGAAAAAGTCTACAGTCTTAATAAGCCCTTGTGAAGCCCTTATTTACTATCTTAATAAACATGGCTTACCGGATCCCATAGGGAAAATGACAGCTTCCAGCATTACATCGTCTTGTTAGAATGTGTCATACCTCAAGCAGCAAGAGACTGCTCACTGTTCCCCCAACTGAAGTTAATTCCTCTCAACAGTCCTGTGTGGAACAGCCATGGATTTTAGTAACGGTTGCTAAAATCATTTTCCTCATACAAACAGAAATCTTCATCTCTTTTCTGTTTCAGAGTAAATAGTACATACCAGCACTATTTTAAAATAACAAACTCTTGATTGAATAATAAAAACTACAGTTAAACACTAAAAAACTCTAAGCCATCTCCGTGGAGATGTTGCCTGTACAACGGCAAAGAGAATGACTGGGGTAGGCGGAGCCTAGGAGGGATCATGTGACCAGCTTTGCTGGGCTCTTTGCCATTTCCTGTTGGGGAAGAGAATATCCCACAAGTAAGGATGACGCCGTGGACCGGACACACCTATGTTGGAGAAATAAAGCCTTTTATTTTAGTACTGGCAGACTTTCTGCCAGTACTTAAGATGGCAGTGACAACTGTGAGGTGGGGGAGGGAAGAGAGCTGTTTGAGGGGGGGTCATGGAGGGTTCAGGGGGTAAGATGTGTCAGGTGGGAGGCTGATCTCTACACTAAAGCTAAAATTAACCCTACAAACTACCTAATTAACCCCTTCACTGCTGGACATAATACAAGTGTGGTACGCAGCGGCATTTATCGGCCTTCTAATTACCAAAAAGTAATGCAAAAGCCATAAATGTCTGCTATTTCTGAACAAAGGGGATCCCAGAGAAGCATTTACAACCATTTGTGCCATAATTGCACAAGCTGTTTTTTTTTAAAACTCAGGACAAAATTTAGAAACTATTTAGCATGGGTGGTTTTTGGTGGTTGTAGATGTGTAACAGATTTTGGAGGTCAAAGTTAGAAAAAACATAATTTATGTAAGAACTTACCTGATAAATTCATTTCTTTCATATTAGCAAGAGTCCATGAGCTAGTGACGTATGGGATATACATTCCTACCAGGAGGGGCAAAGTTTCCCAAACCTCAAAATGCCTACAAATACACCCCTCACCACACCCACAAATTAGCGAAAGCATAAAAAATAAGGAATTGGAATAATTGTGCTTTATAAAAAAAAATCAAAACCACCACAAAAAGAAAGGGTGGGCCTCATGGACTCTTGCTAATATGAAATAAATGAATTTATCAGGTAAGTTCTTACATAAATTATGTTTTCTTTCATGTAATTAGCAAGAGTCCATGAGCTAGTGACGTATGGGATAATGACTACCCAAGATGTGGATCTTTCCACGCAAGAGTCACTAGAGAGGGAGGGATAAAATGAAGACAGCCAATTCCGCTTTAAAATAATCCACACCCAAAATAATTTATAATGAAAAAAACTGAAAATATAAGCAGAAGATTCAAACTGAAACAGCTGCCTGAAGTACTTTTCTACCAAAAACAGCTTCAGAAGAAGAAAACACATCAAAATGGTAGAATTTAGTAAAAGTATGCAAAGAAGACCAAGTTGCTGCTTTGCAAATCTGAACAACCGAAGCTTCATTCCTAAACGCCCAGGAAGTAGAAACTGACCTAGTAGAATGAGCTGTAATAATTTGAGGCGGAGTTTTACCCGACTCAACATAAGCATGATGAATTAAAGATTTCAACCAAGATGCCAAAGAAATGGCAGAGGCCTTCTTACCTTTCCTAGAACCAGAAAAGATAACAAATAGACTAGAAGTCTTTCGGAAAGTCTTAGTAGCTTCAACATATTTCAAAGCTCTAACTACATCCAAAGAATGCAATGATTTCTCCTTAGAATTCTTAGGATTAGGACATAATGAAGGAACCACAATTTCTCTACTAATGTTGTTGGAATTCACAACCTTAGGTAAAAATTCAAAAGAAGTTCGCAACACCGCCTTATCCTGGTGAAAAATCAGAAAAGGAGATTCACAAGAAAGAGCAGATAATTCAGAAACTCTTCTGGCAGAAGAGATGGCCAAAAGGAACAAAACTTTCCAAGAAAGTAATTTAATGTCCAATGAATGCATAGGTTCAAACGGAGGAGCTTGAAGAGCCCCCAGAACCAAATTCAAACTCCAAGGAGGAGAAATTGACTTAATAACAGGTTTTATACGAACCAAAGCTTGTACAAAACAATGAATATCAGGAAGAATAGCAATCTTTCTGTGAAAAAGAACAGAAAGAGCAGAGATTTGTCCTTTCAAGGAACTTGCAGACAAACCTTTATCTAAACCATCCTGAAGAAACTGTAAAATTCTCGGAATTCTAAAAGAATGCCAGGAAAAATGATGAGAAAGACACCAAGAAATATAAGTCTTCCAGACTCTGTAATATATCTCTCTAGATACAGATTTACGAGCCTGTAACATAGTATTAATCACAGAGTCAGAGAAACCTCTTTGACTAAGAATCAAGCGTTCAATCTCCATACCTTTAAATTAAAGGATTTGAGATCCTGATGGAAAAAAGGACCTTGCGACAGAAGGTCTGGTCTTAACGGAAGAGTCCACGGTTGGCAAGAAGCCATCCGGACAAGATCCGCATACCAAAACCTGTGAGGCCATGCTGGAGCTACCAGCAGAACAAACGAGCATTCCTTCAGAATCTTGGAGATCACTCTTGGAAGAAGAACTAGAGGCGGAAAGATATAGGCAGGATGATACTTCCAAGGAAGTGACAATGCATCCACTGCTTCCGCTTGAGGATCCCTGGATCTGGACAGATACCTGGGAGGTTTCTTGTTTAGATGAGAGGCCATCAGATCTATTTCTGGAAGTCCCCACATTTGAACAATCTGAAGAAATACCTCTGGGTGAAGAGACCATTCGCCCGGATGCAACGTTTGGCGACTGAGATAATCCGCTTCCCAATTGTCTATACCTGGGATATGAACCGCAGAAACTAGACAGGAACTGGATTCCGCCCAAACCAGAATTCGAGATACTTCTTTCATAGCTAGAGGACTGTGAGTACCTCCTTGATGATTGATGTATGCCACAGATGTGACATTGTCTGTCTGAAAACAAATGAACAATTCTCTCTTTAGAAGAGGCCAAGACTGAAGAGCTCTGAAAATTGCACGGAGTTCCAAAATATTGATCGGTAATCTCACTTCCTGAGATTCCCAAACCCCTTGTGCCGTCAGAGACCCCCACACAGCTCCCCAACCTGTAAGACTTGCATCTGTTGAAATTACAGTCCAGGTCGGAAGAACAAAAGAAGCCCCCTGAACTAAACGATGGTGATCTGTCCACCACGTCAGAGAGTTTCGTACAATCGGTTTTATAGATATTAATTGAGATATCTTCGTGTAATCCCTGCACCATTGGTTCAGCATACAGAGCTGAAGAGGTCGCATGTGAAAACGAGCAAAGGGGATCGCGTCCGATGCAGCAGTCATAAGACCTAGAATTTCCATGCATAAGGCTACCGAAGGGAATGATTGTGACTGAAGGTTTCGACAAGCTGATATCAATTTTAGACGTCTCTTGTCTGTCAAAGATAGAGTCATGGACACTGAATCTATCTGGAAACCCAAAAAGGTTACCCTTGTCTGAGGAATCAATTAACTTTTTAGTAAATTGATCCTCCAACCATGATCTTGAAGAAACAACACAAGTCGATTTGTATGAGATTCTGCTAAATGTGAAGACTGAGCAAGTACCAAGATATCGTCCAAATAAGGAAATACCACAATACCCTGTTCTCTGATTACAGACAGAAGGGCACCGCGAACCTTTGTAAAAATTCTTGGAGCTGTTGCTAGGCTAAACGGCAGAGCCACAAACTGGTAATGCTTGTCTAGGAAAGAGAATCTCAGAAACTGATAGTGATCTGGATGAATCGGAATATGCAGATATGCATCCTGTAAATCTATTGTAGACATATAATGCCCTTGCTGAACAAAAGGCAGGATAGTCCTTACAGTTACCATTTTGAATGTTGGTATCCTTACATAACGATTCAATATTTTTAGATCCAGAACTGGTCTGAAGGAATTTTCATTGTACCAAAGATGGAGGAGATTTGAATAAAACCCCAGCCCCTGTTCCAGAACTGGAACCGGCATAAATACTCCAGGCAACTCTAGATCTTAAACACATTTCAGAAATGCTTGAGCCTTCGCTGGATTTACTGGGACACGGGAAAGAAAAAATCTCTTTGCAGGAAGTCTTATCTTGAAACCAATTCTGTACCCTTCTGAAACAATGTTCTGAATCCAAAGATTGTGAACAGAATTGAACCAAATTTCTTTGAAAAAACGTAATCTGCCCCCTACCAGCTGATCTGGAATGAGGGCCGCACCTTCATGTGGACTTAGGAGCTGGCTTTGATTTTCTAAAAGGCTTGGATTTATTCCAGACTGGAGATGGTTTCCAAACTGATACCGCTCCTGAGGATGAAGGATCAGGCTTTTGTTCCTTGTTGTGACGAAAGGAACGAAAACGATTATTAGACCTGAATTTACCTTTAGACTTTTTATCCTGAGGTAAAAAAGTTCCTTTCCCTCCAGTAACAGTTGAGATAATAGAATCCAACTGAGAACCAAATAATTTATTACCCTGGAAAGAAAGGGAAAGCAGAGTAGACTTAGAAGACATATCAGCATTCCAAGTTTTAAGCCATAAAGCTCTTCTAGCTAAAATAGCTAGAGACATATACCTGACATCAACTCTAATGATATCAAAGATGGCATCACAAATAAAATTATTAGCATGTTGAAGCAGAATAATAATGCTATGAGAATTATGATCTGTAACTTGTTGCGCTAAAACTTCCAACCAAAAAGTTGAAGCTGCAGCAACATCCGCTAAAGATATAGCAGGTCTAAGAAGATTACCTGAACACAAATAAGCTTTTCTTAGAAAGGATTCAATTTTCCTATCTAAAGGATCCTTAAAGGAAGTACCATCTGCCGTAGGAATAGTAGTACGCTTAGCAAGAGTAGAGACAGCCCCATCAACCTTAGGGATTTTGTCCCAAAACTCTAATCTGTCAGATGGCACAGGATATAATTGCTTAAAACGTTTAGAAGGAGTAAATGAATTACCCAAATTATTCAATTTCCTGGAAATTACTTCAGAAATAGCACCAGGAACAGGAAAAACTTCTGGAATAACTACAGGAGATTTAAAAACCTTATCTAAACGTTTAGATTTAGTATCAAGAGGACCAGAATCCTCAATTTCTAATGCAATTAGGACTTCTTTAAGAAAAGAACGAATAAATTCCATTTTAAATAAATATGAAGATTTATCAGCATCAACCTCTGAGACAGAATCCTCTGAACCAGAAGAACCACTATCAGAATCAGAATGATGATGTTCATTTAAAAATTCATCTGAACAATGAGAAGTTTTAAAAGACTTTTTATGTTTACTAGAAGGAGGAATAACAGACATAGCCTTCTTAATGGATTTAGAAACAAAATCTCTTATGTTATCAGGAACACTCTGAGTATTAGATGTTGACGGAACAGCAACAGGTAATGGAACTTTACTAAAGGAAATATTATCTGCATTAACAAGTTTGTCATGACATTCAATACAAACAACAGATGGAGGAACAGCTACCAAAAGTTTACAGCAGATACACTTAGCTTTGGTAGCTCCAGCGCCAGGCAGCGATTTTCCAGAAGTATCTTCTGACTCAGTTGCAACGTGGGACATCTTGCAATATGTAATAGAAAAAACAACATATAAAGCAAAATTAATCAAATTCCTTAAATGACAGTTTCAGGAATGGGAAAAAATGCCAGTGAACAAGCTTCTAGCAACCAGAAGCAATAAATAATGAGACTTAAATAATGTGGAGACAAAAATGACGCCCATATTTTTTTAGCACCAAATAAGACGCCCACATTATTTGGCGCCTAAATGCTTTTGGCGCCAGAAATGACGCCACATCCGGAATGCCGACACCTTTGGCGCAAAAGAACGTCAAAAATGACGCAACTTCTGGCGACACGTATGACGCCGGAAACAGAAAAAAAAAATTTGCGCCAAAAAAGTCCGCGCCAAGAATGACGCAATAAAATGAAGCATTTTCAGCCCCCGCGAGCCTAACAGCCCACAGGGAAAAGTCAAATTTTAAGGTAAGAAAAAAATGATTGATTCAAATGCATTATCCCAAATATGAAACTGACTGTCTGAAAATAAGGAATGTTGAACATCCTGAGTCAAGGCAAATAAATGTTTGAATACATATATTTAGAACTTTATAAAAAAGTGCCCAACCATAGCTTAGAGTGTCACAGAAAATAAGACTTACTTACCCCAGGACACTCATCTACATGTTGTAGAAAGCCAAACCAGTACTGAAACGAAAATCAGCAGAGGTAATGGTATATATATATATATATATATATATATATATATATATAAAAGAGTATATCGTCGATCTGAAAAGGGAGGATGAATCTCTACGACCGATAACAGAGAACCTATGAAATAGACCCCGTAGAAGGAGATCATTGAATTCAAATAGGCAATACTCTCCTCACATCCCTCTGACATTCACTGCACGCTGAGAGGAAAACCGGGCTCCAACCTGCTGCGGAGCGCATATCAACGTAGAATCTAGCACAAACTTACTTCACCACCTCCATAGGAGGCAAAGTTTGTAAAAACTGATTTGTGGGTGTGGTGAGGGGTGTATTTGTAGGCATTTTGAGGTTTGGGAAACTTTGCCCCTCCTGGTAGGAATGTATATCCCATACGTCACTAGCTCATGGACTCTTGCTAATTACATGAAAGAAAGTGTTTTTTCCATCATATTTTATAATTTTTTTATAGTAAGTTATAAGATATGATGAAAATAATGGTATCCTTAGAAAGTCCATTTAATGGCGAGAAAAAAGGTATATAATATGTGTGGGTACAGTAAATAAGAGGAAAATTACAGCTAAACACAAACACCGCAAAAACGTAAAAATAGCCCTGGTCCCAAACGGTAAGAAAATTGAAAAATGGTCCGGTCACTAGGGGTTAAAAGGGATACAAAACCTAATTTTTTTCTTTCATGAATCAGATAGAACATGCAAATTTAAGTAACTTTCTAATTTACTCCTATTATCAAATTTTCTTTGTTCTCTTGCTATCTTTATTTAAAAAGCAGGAATGCAATGCTTAGAAACCGGCCCATTTTAGGTTCAGCACCCTGGACAGAGCTTGCTTATTGGTGACTACATTCAGCCAACCAATAAACAAGCATAACTCAGGTTCTGAACCAAAAATGTACCAGCTACTAAGCTTTACATTCCTTCTTTTTTAATAAAGATAGTAAGAGAATGAAGGAAATTGATAATAGGAGTAAATTAAAAAGTTGCTTAAAATTGCATGCTCTATCTGAATCATAATAAACATTTTGGATTTAGTGTCCCTTTAACGGTAAAACAAAAACTAAAAACACACACCTAGACTTATAGAAGTCTCAAACACCTCACTTATAATCCTTATAAGCTACTAAACATATTCCAAAAAGGAAAGCTAAAGTCGGAAATTAGACGATTCAGGTAGAGCACAACATTTTAAACAACTTTCCAATTAGCTTTCATTTTCATCTTATTTGCTCACTTTCTGAGGCACCAGCTCCTACAAAGCATGTGCGAAAATTCCCAATATAAACATTTTGTGATTGGCTGATGGCTATCACATGAAAAAGGGGGACAGAAAATGGAACTAACTTTGAAATTTTAAAAAGATTACTGTGAATAAAACAAAACTTTCTATGAGAGTTGTCCTTATTAACCAATAGTCTCAATTGCATGCTTCCTATTAGTTTCATATTTTTTTAAATTAAAAATCAAAACAAAATTTTGCTTACCTGGTAAATTTCTTTCTTTACGAATATGGCGAGTCCACGGATCATCAATTACTGTTGGGAATATCACTCCTGGTCAGCAGGAGGAGGCAAAGAGCACCACAGCAAAGCTGTTAAGTATCACTCCTCTTCCCACAATCCCCAGTCATTCTATCGAAGGAAAATGAAGAAAAGGAATAACACAAGGAGTAGAGGTACCTGAGGTTTAAACAAAAAACTGTCCCAGAAAAAAAGGGCGGGGCCGTGGACTCACCATATCCGGAAAGAAATTTATCAGGTAAGGGGATACATTTTGTTTTCTTTCCTAAGATATAGTGAGTCTATGGAATTATCAATTACTGTTGGGAATCAATACCCAAGCCAGAGGACACAGATGATTATGGAAGGACAAGACAGGGAACCTAAACAGAAAGCACCACCACTTGAAGAACCTTTCTCCCAAATGAAGCCTCAGCCGAGGCAAAAGTATCGAATTTATAACATTTGGAAAAAGTATGCAAAGAGGACCAAGTTGCAGCCTTGCAAATCTGTTCCACGGAAGCATTATTTTTGAAAACCCAAGAAGAAGAAACAGCCCTAGTAGAATGAGCTGTGATTCTCTCAGGAGGCTGCAGCAGTCTCATACGCCAAACAAATTATGCTTCTCAACCAGAGAGAAAGGGAAGTAGCCGTAGCTTTCTGACCCTTGCGTTTCCCTGAAAAACAAACACACAATGCAGAAGACTGGCGAAAGTCCTTAGTCGCCTGCAAATAGAATTTAAGAGCCCGCACAACATCTAGGTTGTGCAACAAACGTTCCTTATGAGAAGGATGATTAGGACATAGAGAAGGAACCACCATTTCCTGATTAATTTTTCTATCCGAAACAACCTTAGGAAGAAAACCAAACTTGGTATGAAGAACTGCCTTATCTGCATGAAAGATGATATAAGGCGAATCACACTGCAAAGCTGAGAGTTCCAAAACTCTCCGGGCAGAAGAAATGGCAATAAGAAATAAAATCTTCCAGGATAACAATTTAATATCTAAGGAATGCATTGGCTCAAATGGAGCCTGTTGCAAAACTTTAAGAATAAGGTTAAGGTATGCATCCTTCAGGTCTATGGTCGTCATGAACTGACCCTCTTGCACTAGAGGAAGAATGAAACGGACAGTCTCCATTTTGAAGGACGGAACTCTAACAAACTTGTTGAGGAACTTTAGATATAGAATAGGCCTGAAAGTTCCCTCTTTTTTGGGAACCACAAACAGGTTGGAATAGAACCCTAGACCCTGTTCCAGTATTGGGACTGGAACTATTACTCCCAGGAGGGAAAGATCCTGTACACATTTCAAGAACGCCTCTCTTTTTATCTGGTCTACAGAAAATCTTGAGAGGTGGAATCTGCCCCTGGAAGGAAAAGTCTTGAATTCTAACTTGTAACCCTGAGATACTATGTCCATGGCCCACGGGTCTGGGACATCTCGTATCCATGCTTGAGAAAACAGAGTCTGCCCCCCACTTGATCCGGTCCCGGATCGGGGGCAAACCCTTCATGCTAACTTAGATTCAGCTGCAGGCTTCTTAGATTGCTTCCCCTTGTTCCAAGACTGACTGGGTTTCCAAGAAGGCTTGGACTGTTCCTGCTTGGTAGAGGAGGGGGAAGACTTACCTCTGAAGTTACGAAAGGAACGAAAATTACTCCTTTCGATTTATTCTTTCTATCTTGGGGCAGAAAGGATCCTTTACCCCTGTAATATCGGAAATAATTTCTGCCAAACCCGGCCCAAGCAAGGACTTCCCCTTGTAAGGAATAGCTAAAAGCTTAGATTTAGAAGAAACATCCGCTGACCAAGATTTCAGCTGTAGCGCTCTACGCGCCAAAATTGCAAAACCAGATATTTTGACCCCCAGCTTAGTGACCTGCAAAGAAGCGTCAGTAATAAAGGAATTGGCTAACTTAAGAGCCTTTATCCTGTCCTGTATCTCCTCCAAAGGAGTTTCTGCTTGAAGGGACTCAGACAGAGCGTCAAACAAATACGCTGCCGCACTTGTCAGTGTAGCAATACACACCGCTGGTTGCCATGGTAAACTCTGATGATTATACAACTTCTTTAAGAAAGCCTCCAACTTCTTGAAAAGAAGTAACTATCCTCAATAGGGATAGTAGTCCTCTTGGCTAGGGTAGATATTGCCCCTTCCACCTTGGGGACCGTCTGCCATGACTCCTTAATGGAGTCAGCTACTGGGAACATCTTCCTAAAGACTGGAGAGGGAGAAAAAGGGATTCCAGGTCTCCTCCCATTCCTGGGAAATAATCTCTGTAGCACGGTCTGGCACTGGAAACACCTCCCCAGGGGAGGGAACCTCAAAGTATCTATTTAATTTGCTAGATTTCTTAGGGTTGACAACGACAGGGGTAGTGGAGTCATCCAAAGTAGCCAAAACCTCCTTTAACAAGACACGAAGGTGTTCAAGCTTGAATATGAAGGAAACCAGCATCAGAAAAAGAAATTATACTATACAAATGTGAGATTTCACCCTCAGAGGCTACCGAAGTATCCTTCTCTTCCGACTTATGTGAAAGAGCAACCTGGTTAGCCTGAACTGGAAAACCATACTATCTGATTCTCTAATTTTCCTCTTGCGTTTCCCCTGAAGCATGGGGATGGCAGCCAGCACCTCAGATACCGCTGAGGATACTGGACAGCAATTTCTGCATGCAAATATACTCCTCCAGGAGATTGCAAGGAACCGCAGGGCACTGCATGTGACGATGATAAAGTTTGGGACGCTTGAGGAGAAGGCTTAGACATTACTTGACCAGCCTCATCCTGAGAGAATGGTGGTTCTGAAAAAAGTCTATCTTTGTACATCACAATTTTCTCAATACAAGAAGAACAAAAGGGCACTTGGTTATCAAAAATATAATTTATGTAAGAACCACCATAAAAGGAGTGGGCCTCATGGACTCTTGCCAATATGAAAGAAATGAATTCATCAGGTAAGTTCTTACATAAATTATGTTTTCTTTCATGTAATTGGCAAGAGTCCATGAGCTAGTGACGTATGGGATAGCAATACCCAAGATGTGGAACTCCACGCAAGAGTCACTAGAGAGGGAGGGATAAAAATAAAAACAGCCATTTTCCGTTGAAAAAATTAATCCACAACCCAAAAAAATAAGTTTATTCTCATAAATGAATGAAAAAAACTTAAATCAAAAGCAGAAGAATCAAGCTGCCTGAAGAACTTTTCTACCAAAAACTGCTTCTGAAGAAGCAAATATATCAAAATGGTAGAATTTAGTAAATGTATGCAAAGAGGACCAAGTTGCCGCTTTGCAAATCTGATCAACTGAAGCTTCATTCTTAAAGGCCCACGGAGTGGAGACTGATCTAGTAGAATGAGCTGTAATTCTCTGAGGCGGGGCCTGACCCGACTCCAAATAAGCTTGATGAATCAAAAGTTTCAACCAAGAAGCCAAGGAAATAGCAGAAGCCTTCTGAGCTTTCCTAGGACCAGAAAATAAAACAAATAGACTGGAAGTCTTCCTGAAATCTTTAGTAGCCTCCACATAATATTTCAAAGCTCTTACCACATCCAAAGAATGTAAGGATCTTTCCAAAGAATTCTTAGGATTAGGACACAAGGAAGGGACAACAATTTCTCTACTAATGTTGTTAGAATTCACTGCCTTATCCTGATGAAAAATCAGAAAAGGAGACTCACAAGAAAGAGCAGATAGCTCAGAAACTCTTCTAGCAGAAGAGATAGCCAAAAAGAGCAACACTTTCCAAGAAAGTAGTTTAATGTCCAAAGAATGCATAAGCTCAAATGGAGGAGGCCTGTAAAGCCTTCAAAACCAAATTAAGACTCCAAGGAGGAGAAATTGATTTAATGACAGGCTTAATACGAACTAAAGCCTGTACAAAACAGTGAATATCAGGAAGTATAGCAATCTTTCTGTGAAATAAAACAGAAAGAGCAGAGATTTGTCCCTTCAAGGAACTTGCAGACAAACCCTTATCCAAACCATCCGGAAGAAACTGTAAAATTCTAGGAATTCTAAAAGAATGCCAAGAGAATTTATGAGAAGAACACCATGAAATGTAAGTTTTCCAAACTCTATAATAAATCTTTCTAGATACAGATTTACGAGCTTGTAACATAGTATTAATCACTAAGTCAGAGAAACCTCTATGACTTAGTACTAAGCGTTCAATTTCCATACCTTCAAATTTAATGACTTGAGATCCTGATGGAAAAACGGACCTTGAGACAGTAGGTCCGGCCTTAACAGAAGTGGCCAAGGCTGGACACTGGACATCCAAACCAGATCCGTATACCAAAACCTGTGTGGCAATGCTGGAGCCACCAGCAACACAAACGATTGTTCCATGATGATTTTGGAGATCAATCTTGGAAGGAGAACTAGAGGCGGGAAAATGTAAGCAGGATGATAACACCAAGGAAGAGTCAGTGCATCCACTGCTTCCGCCTGAACATCCATGGACCTGGACAGGTATCTGGGAAGTTTCTTGTTTAGATGAGAGGCCATGAGACCTATCTCTGGAAAACCACACATCTGAACAATCTGAGAAAACACATCTGGATGGAGAGACCACTCCCCTGGATGTAAAGTCTGACGGCTGAGATAATCCGCCTCCCAATTGTCTATACCTGGGATATGCACCGCAGAGATTAGACAGGAGCTGGATTCCGCCCAAGCAAGTATCCGAGATACTTCTTTCATAGCTTGGGGACTGTGAGTCCCACCCTGATGATTGACATATGCCACTGTTGTGATATTGTCTGTCTGAAAACAAATAAACGGTTCTCTCTTTAACAGAGGCCAAAACTGAAGAGCTCTGAGAATTGCACAGAGTTCTAAAATATTTGTTGGTAATCTCGCCTCTTGAGATTTCCAAACCCCTTGTGCTGTCAGAGATCCCCAAACAGCTCTGCAACCTGAAAGACTCGCATTGGTTCAGCATACAAAGCTGTAGAGTTCTCATATGAAAACGAGCAAAGGGGATTGCGTCCAATGCTGGAGTAATGAGACCTAAAACTTCCATGCACATAGCCACTGAAGGGAATGACTGAGACTGAAGGTGCCGGCAGGCTGCAACCAATTTTAAACGTCTCTTGTCTGTTAGAGACAGAGCCATGGACACTGAATCTATCTGGTAGCCTAAAAAGGTGACCCTTGTCTGAGGAATCAAGAAACCTTTTGGTAAATTGATCCTCCAACCATGTTTCCGAAGAAACAACACTAGTTGATTTGTGTGAGATTCTGCAGAACGTAAAGACTGAGCTAGTACCAAGATATCGTCCAAATAAGGAAACACCGCAATACCCTGTTCTCTGATTACAGAGAGTAGGGCACCTAGAACCTTTGAAAAGATTCTTGGAGCTGTTGCTAGGCCAAATGGAAGAGCAAAAAATTGGTAATGCTTGTCTAGAAAAGAGAATCTCAGGAACTGATAATGAATCGGAATAAGAAGGTATGCATCCTGCAAGTCTATTGTGGACATATAATGTCCTCGCTGAACAAAAGGCAGAATAGTCCTTATAGTCACCATCTTGAAAGTTGGTACTCTTACATAACGATTCAAAATTTTCTGATCCAGAACTGGTCTAAATAAAACCACAAACCTTGTTCCTGAAAAGGAACTGGCATGATTACCCCTGAAGACTCCAGGTCTGAAACACACTTCAGGAAAGCCTGAGCTTTTACTGGATTTGCTGGGATACGTGAGAGAAAAAATCTTCTCACAGGAGGTCTTACTCTGAATCCTATTCGATACCCTTGAGAGACAATGCTCTGAATCCATTGATTTTGGACAGAATTTATCCAAATATCTTGAAAAACCATAATCTGCCCTCTACCAGCTGAGCTGGAATGAGGGCCGCACCTTCATGCGGACTTAGCGGCTGACTTTGGTTTCTTAAATGGCTTGGATTTATTCCAATTTGAGGAAGGCTTCCAATTGGAAACAGATTCCTTGGGGGAAGGATTGAGTTTTTGTTCCTTATTTTGATGAAAGGAACGAAAACGGTTAGAAGCCTTAGATTTACTCTTAGGTTTTTTATCATGAGGCAGAAAAACTCCCTTTCCCCCAGTGACAGTTGAAATAATAGAATCCAACTGAAAACCAAATAGATTATTACCTTGGAAAGAAAGAGATAGTAATCTAGATTTAGATGCTATATCAGCATTCCAAGATTTAGGCCACAAAGCTCTTCTAGCTAATATAGCTAAAGACATGGATCTAACATCAATTTTGATAATATAAAAAATGGCATCACAAATAAAATGATTAGCATATTGCAGTAAGCGAATAATGCTAGATATGTCAGAATCCAATTCTTGCTGCGCTAAATTCTCCAACCAGAAAGTTGATGCAGCCGCAACATCAGCCAAAGAAATTGCAGGTCTGAGAAGATGACCTGAATATAAATAGGCTTTCCTTAGATAAGATTCCAGCTTCCTATCTAAAGGATCCTTAAAGGAAGTACTATCTTCCATAGGAATAGTGGTACGTTTAGCAAGAGTAGAAATAGCCCCATCAACTTTGGGGATTTTTTCCCAACACTCTATAGAATTTGCTGATAAAGGATACAATTTTTTAAACCTTGAAGAAGGAATGAAAGAAGTACCTGGCTTATTCCATTCCTTAGAAATCATATAAGAAATAGCCTCAGGAATAGGAAAAACCCCTGGAGAAACCACAGGAGGTTTAAAAACAGCATTTAAACGTTTATTAGACTGAACGTCAAGAGGACTGGTTACCTCAATATCCAAAGTAATTAACACTTCTTTTAATAAAGAACGCATATACTCTATTTTAAATAAATAAGTAGATTTGTCAGTGTCAATGTCTGACGAAGGTTCTTCTGTATCAGATAGATCCTCATCAGAGGAGGATAAATTATTATGTTGTTGGTCATTTGAAATTTCATCAACTGAATGAGAAGTTTTAAAAGACCTTTTACGTTTATTAGAAGGTGGAAATGCAGACAAAGCCTTCTGGATAGAATCAGAAACAAATTCTTTAAAATTCATAGGTATATCATGTACATAAATGCACTTTGCTTTGGTAGAACCGATGTCAGGCAGCAATGTTCCAGCAGAAACTTCTGAGGCAGGATCAGATTGAGACATCTTGCAAAATGTAAAAGAAAAAACAACATATAAAGCAAAATTATCAATTTGCTTATATGACAGTTTCAGGAATGGGAAAAAATGCAAATAGCATAGAGAAAAAGGCAAGAGGCAAACATCAATGGGGTATTAAAATAATGAAAAAGTTTGGCGCCAAGTATGACTCACAACGTAACTGAAAACTTTTTTGGCGCCAATAATAACCGGAAATGACACACTCACGTCACTAATGACGCAACCGTGTGTAAAGCTTCGGCGTCAACTATGACGCCGGAAATGACGAAGTTGCGTCATAAACGTATTTTTTGCGCCAAAAAAATTCTAGCACCAAGAATTATGCAATAAAGTCTAGCACTTGGCGCACCCCCGGGCCTAATACCGCCCGCAATTTGCAAGAAGTAGTCAATTGAAAAAAAGACTAAACCCCAGGTAAGAAATTTTTTTTTTTTTTAAAAATGTTTATTTTCCACAAATATGAAACTGACAGTCTGCGGAAGGAAATACATGAACCTGACTCATGGCAAATATAAGTATAATACATATATTTAGAACTTTATATAAATGCATAAAGTGCCAAACCATAGCTGAGGTGTCTTAAATAATAAAAAACATACTTACCAAGAGACACCCATCCACATATAGCAGATAGCCAAACCAGTACTGAAACAGTTATCAGTAGAGGTAATGGTCAATTGAGAGTATATCGTCGATCTGAAAAGGGAGGTAAGAGATGAATCTCTATGACTGATAACAGAGAACCTATGAAATAGGCCCCCGTTAGGGAAATCATCGTATTCAATAAGTGATACTCCCATCACGTCCCTCTGACATTCGCTGTACTCTGAGAGGAATCGGAATTCAACAATGCTGAGAAGCGCATATCAACGTAGAAATCTTAGCACAAACTTACTTCACTACCTCCATAGGAGGCAAAGTTTGTAAAACTGAATTGTGGGTGTGGTGAGGGGGTGTATTTATAGGCATTTTGAGGTTTGGGAAACTTTGCCCCTCCTGATAGGATTGTATATCCCATACGTCACTAGGTCATGGACTCTTGCCAATTACATGAAAGAAACAGAGCTTGCACTCTACAGCTTGCACAGACTCTTAGTCCATAGTGCAAGAAAATTCACATACACAAGAAAAAAAAAAAAAAAAAAAAAAAAAAAGATATATATATATTTTTTAATTTGAATACTGTCTCTTTAAGCCAGTTACTTAGAATCCCTTAATAGGGAAATATTGTAATATATATATATATATATATATATATATATATATATATATATATATATATATATATATATATATATATATATATATATATATATATATATAATTGCCAAATTTTTCTTTAACCCCAAGGGACCAACAACTCCTCTTATAAACGCCCTCTACACCCCAGCGATATAGCCGAGGCGCCTACCTGCTCCCTCTGTACTGCGGAGCTGATTGCGACACTGAAGTATGATCGCAGCTGCTCTGAACCTCTAGGACTGTCACCATTGAAGCACGAGTATCGCACAGGAAGCAGGAAAAGGTTGCGTCACGGAACTCAGTGAAAACCGTGCAGTTAAACTTTCAATGCCGCCTCCGAAAGGGATCCGCCTCCCTATGATGTCCGGAGCGGTCGCGGCGGCCATACAGTAAAAAACACATACCGCATATAATAAAATGTAAATAATAAAGATACTGACCGGTTCTTCCAAAAACCAGAATAAAATAAAGTAACTGAGCCGCCACTGATATCTCACTAAACGTCACACAGTGCTTGCACCCATCCCTAATGATTCCTGAGCCTCAGGAATTCTAAAGTCCCGTGTTAAATGCAGCCTATTTTCAGTGCCAGAGCTCTTCTCCAGAAGAAACCAAAATGGCACTTACCTGCATTCTTCACTGTCCTGCAGGAAGACATCTCACCCGGCATGAGAGGAAGCCACTCCTCACAGAGACCTGTTGAAATAAGAAAGGATAGGGTAAAACTACTCTGGGTTTCTATATCAGGGCAGCAATTTCTAAGGAAAACGCAGTGAGTCCCACCTCACAAGTTCCTAACTGCTTGAAAGCCACCACTGCCCTATTAAAGAGACTAACGTGGAGTACAGCTAGACCCTCTCAAGACGAAAAGATCAGAGCAAACCTACTCTGGCTTTCAAAACAATAAAATCTTGATTGAAGAGAAATCAGACACTAAAACTTCACCTCCTCCTTGCACTGAAGGCAAAGAGAATGACTGGGGATTGTGGGAAGGGGAGTGATACTTAACAGCTTTGCTGTGGTGTTTTTTGCCTCCTCCTGCTGGCCAGGAGGGATATTCCCAACAGTAATTGATGATCCCGTGGACTCACCATATCTTAGGAAAGAAATTAACATGTTTAACTGCTAGTCTTTCAAAAATATGACAGAACAATTTGAATAAGTAGCCCGTTCTATTAAAGTGATAGTAAAGTATAATTTTAACTTTTATGATTAAGATAGGGCATGTAATTTTACACAACTTTCTAATTTACTTTTATCATCAAATTTGCTTTGTTCTCTTGTTATTCTTAGTTGAAAGCTTAACCTAGGTAGGCTCATATCATATGCTAATTTCTAAGCCCTTGAAGGCAGCCTCTGCATTTGACAGTTCTTCACTTCTAGAGGGCGTTAGTTCATGTGTTTCATATAGATAACATTATGCTCATGCACGTTGAGTTATTAAAGAGTCAGCAATAATTGCCTGAAATGCAAGTCTGTCAAAATATCTGAGATAAGGTATATTCACAGCCAATCACAATTCCCAAAATAAAAGCCAACATATCTCTATCTCTCTCTCTCTCTCTCTATATATAATATCTCAACACACATACACACCTGGATAAACTGGTCTAGCAGCATGAACAAGAAGAGCAACAGTGACTTAAAACCACTTGTAATGGATTTCAGCTCTTGAAGTGACTTTCCATTGAAGGCTCAATGGATTTAGTGAAGAAACTGTCTGTACAGATTATGAGTGCTCAATATTGCTTTTGTATTGTTCTCCCCCCAAAGATCATTCACAATAACTACAGGAAACTACTTGCAAAAAAAAAAAATATTCAAAGATATTATCCTACCTTGGCAAACATCTACTTTCTAAACTGTAGCTCAGAGCCATTCTGTTTGCACTAGCACCGATAACTCTGGCTGTAACCTGTCCTTACTTTCTTCCTGTGTTGGATATGTTCCAGTAAAAGCTCCTGTACAAGTTTTTGGATTCAGTTTAAGTTCCACTACTGAGTAAGAAATTTGTGCTTTGGTTTGAGTTCCCCAATGCGCCAAGCACAATACAGTATTAAAGTAAAACCAATATTATTGCATTAAATCCATGGCAAATATAATTATTGATAGTTGGGGTACTGCACTTTGGCATTATTATAAAAAAGCAATGTATAAATGTTTACTCCTACAATGTATAGTAACGTAGCACTTATATTTTAACAGGTTCACCAAGGGGTGGCATTTAATAGACAACAATTAAGAAATTACTACAATATTCTCATTTAAAGTGGCAGGAAAGTCCAAATGAGACAGATAGAGCATGCAATTTTAAACAACTTTCCAAGTTATTTTTTTGTTTCACTCGTTATCCTATGTTGAAAAGCATACTTAAAGGGATACTAAACGCAATTTTTTTCTTTAAAGGGACACTGTACCCAAAAATTTTCTTTCGTGATTCAGATTGACCATGAAATTTTAAGCAACTTTCTAATTTACTCCTATTATCAAATTTTCTTCTTTCTCTTGGTATCTTTATTTGAAATGCAAGAATGTAAGTTTAGATGCCGGCCCATTTTTGGTGAACAACCTGGGTTGTCCTTGCTGATTGGTGGATAAATTCATCCACCAATAAAAAAGTGCTGTCCAGAGTACTGAAACCAAAAAAAAGCTTAGATGCCTTCTTTTTCAAATAATGATAGCAAGAGAACGAAGAAAAAATGATAATAGGAGTAAATTAGAAAGTTGCTTAAAATTGCATGCTCTTTCTGAATTACAATTGAAAATATTTGGGTACAGTGTCCCTTTAATGATTCAGATAGAGCATGCAATTTGAATCAACTTTCTAATTTCCTCCTATTATCAAAGTTTCTTCATTCTCTTGGTATCTTTATATGAAAAAGCAGGAATCTAAGCTAAGGAGCTGGCGCACTTTTTATTTAGCACCCTGGATAGTGCTTGTTGACTGGTGGCTACATTTAGCCACCAATCAGCAAGCACAACCCAGGTGCTGAACCAAAATGGGGCCGTCTCCTAAGCTTTACATTCTTGTTTTTCAAATAAAGATAGCAAAATAACAAAGAAAAGGAATAATAGGAGTAAATTAGAAAGTTGCTTAAAATTGCTGCTCTATCTGAATCATGAAAGATTTTTTTTTAGGTATAGTATCCCTTTAAGTAGGCTCAGAAGCAGCAATGTACTGCTGGGAGCTAGCTGGTTGATTGGTGGCTGCAATTACATGCCTCATGTCATTGGCTAACCTCGTATTCAGCTAGCTCTCAGTAGCACATTGCTGTTCCTTTAACAAAGGATACAAAGAGAAAGAAGCAAATAATAGAAATAAATTGTAAAGTTCTTTAAAATGATAGGCTCCATCTGAATCTTGGGCTGCATGTCCCTCTAAATCACCATTGAGGTTATATTGTCTGTTTTAGAAGTCGTTGTTCTGTTGTTCATAGACATATACATCCAAGATTACTTTAGCTGTCCCAGAATATATTTTATTTATTTTTTACTTAACCCCTTAATGACCGAGGACGTGCAGGGTACGTCCTCAAAAAAAAGGCAGTTAACGCCTGAGGACGTACCCTGCACGTCCTCGGTGTGGAAAGCAGCTGGAAGCGATCCTGCTCGCTTCCAGCTGCTTTCCGGTTATTGCAGTGATGCCTCGATATGGAGGCATCCTGCAATAACCTTGCATGGCCATCCGATGCAGAGAGAGCCACTCTGTGGCCCTCTCTGCACCGGACATCGATGGCCGGTATCGTTGGTGGGTGGGAGCCGACTTGGGAGGCGGGTGGGCGGCCATCGGTGTGCCGTGTGACGTCGAGGGGGGCGGGATCGGGGGCGGAACCGTGGGGGGCGCGCACGGACGCGCGCGCGTGCACGGAGGGTGGCGGGCGGGCGCGTGCACGGGGCGGGAGCGGGTGGGAACCGCTACACTACGGAAAATGAATTAAAAGTTAAAAGTTAAAAGCACAACAAAAAAAAAAAACAAAAAGAGATCGTGGAGGGGTGGGGGGTTGGTTTTTGTGTGGGGGGGAAGCTACACTACAGAAACGTTAAAAAAATGTACAACAAAAACATTTTTTCTTATAAACTGGGTACTGGCAGACAGCTGCCAGTACCCAAGATGGCGCCAATTAAGTTAGAGTGGGAGGGTTATAGAGCTGTTTGGGGGGGATCAGTGAGGTTGGGGGCTAAGGGGGGACTTTTACACAGCAGCATATGTAAATATGCTTTTAAAAAACTCACCAAAAAACAAATATAGCTTTTATTTTAGTACTGGCAGACTTTCTGCCAGTACTTAAGATGGCGGGGACAATTGTGGGGTGGGGGAGGGAAGAGAGCTGTTTGGGAGGGATCAGGGGGTCTGATGTTTCAGGTGGGAGGCTGAGCTCTACACTAAATCTAATATTAACCCTGCAAGCTCTCTACAAGCTACCTAATTAACCCCTTCACTGCTAGCCATAATACACGTGTGATGCGTAGCGGCATTTAGCGGCCTTAAAAATACCAAAAAGCAATGCCAAAGCCATATATGTCTGCTATTTCTGAACAAAGGGGATCCCAGAGAAGCATTTACAACCATTTGTGCCATAACTGCACAAGCTGTTTGTAAATGATTTCAGTGAGAAACCTAAAATTGTGAAAAATTTAACGTTTTTTTTAATTTGATCGCATTTGGCGGTGAAATGGTGGCATGAAATATACCAAAATGGGCCTAGATCAATACTTGGGGTTGTCTACTACACTACACTAAAGCTAAAATTACCCCAAAAAGCTCCCTACATGCTCCCTAATTAACCCCTTCACTGCTGGGCATAATACACGTGTGGTGCGCAGTGGCATTTAGTGGCATTCTAATTACCAAAAAGCAACACCAAAGCCATATAAGTATGCTATTTCTGAACAAAGGGGATCCCAGAGAAGAATTTACAACCATTTGTGCCATAATTGCACAAGCTGTTTGTAAATAATTTCAGTGAGAAACCTAAAGTTTGTGAAAAAATTTGTGAAAAAGTGAACGATTTTTTTTATTTGATCGCATTTGGCGGTGAAATGGTTGCATGAAATATACCAAAATGGGCCTAGATCAATACTTTGGGTTGTCTACTAAAAAAAAATATAGACATGTCAATGGATATTCAGAGATTCCTGAAAGATATCAGTGTTCTAATGTAACTAGCGCTAATTTTGAAAAATAATGGCTTGGAAATAGCAAAGTGCTACTTGTATTTATTGCCCTATAACTTGCAAAAAAAGCAAAGAACATGTAAACATTAGGTATTTCTAAACTCAGGACAATATTTAGAAACTATTTAGCATAGGTGTTTTTTGGTGGTTGTAGATATGTAACAGATTTTGGGGGTCAAAGTTAGAAAAAGTGGGTTTTTTTTTCAATTTTTCCTCATATTTTATATTTTTTTTTATAGTAAATTATAAGATATGATGAAAATAATGGTATCTTTAGAAAGTCCATTTAATGGCGAGAAAAACGGTATATAATATGTGTGGGTACAGTAAATGAGTAAGAAGAAAATTACAGCTAAACACAAACACAGCAGAAATGTAAAAATAGCCTTGGTCCCAAACGGACAGAAAATAGAAAAGTGCTGTGGTCATTAAGGGGTTAAAGGGACATAATACTCATATGCTAAATCACTTGAAACTAGGGTTGCCACCTGTCCCTTAAAATACAGAACACTTATAAGTTACACATGCTGCAGGGTGTGCAGGGAGGAATGTGAATAGTGCTGTCCAGAAACACAATACATGTTCCTCCCTGCTCGCCATGCAGCATGTGTAACTCATAAGTGTCCAGGAAAACATGGCTGAGGTGGCAACCCTACTTGAAACTGATGCAGTATAACTGTAAAAAGCGGACAGGAAAATATCACCTGAGCATCTCTATGTAAAAAAGGAAGATATTTTACCTCACAATCTCCTCAGCTCAGCAGAGTAAGTTCTGTGTAAACAGTTGTACTCAGCTGTTGCTCAGCTGCAGGTAAAAAAATAAAAAAATGAAGAAATGAACAGCAGCCAATCAGCATCAGCAGTGCTGAGGTCATGAACTCTTACTGTGATCTCATGAGATTTCATAGTAAGCTTCCTTTACCTGATTGGTGAAATAATATGAGAGTTCACAAGGCTCATCCTTTCAGCTGTCCCAGGACAGACATACTAATATGCTGCTTAGAAATCCTTTACAATGGGAGGTGGCTACTGAGGAACTTTTGAGGTAAAATATCTTTCTTTTTTACATAGAGATGTTCAGGAGATTTTCTAGTCAGTTTTTTACAGCTATGCTGCATCACTTTAAAGTGTTTAAACATTTGGGTATTATGGCCCTTTAAAGGACATGAAACATATTTTTTCTTTCATGAATCAGAAATTTTTTGGTATCCTTTGTTGAAAAGCATACCTAGGTAGGCTCAGGAGCTGGGATATAGCGGCTGATTGGTGGCTGCACATATATGCCCGTTATCATTGGCTTACCAATGTGTTCAGCTAGCTCCCAGTAGTGCATTTCTGTACCTTCAGTAAAGGATATGAAGAGAATAAAGCAAAATGAATAATAGAAGTAAATTGGAAAGTTGTTTAAAATTGGATTATCAATCTAAATTATGAAAGAAATAATTTGGGTTTCATGTCACTTTAACTACCAATTGACTTCCTCTCTGTTAACCCCTTGAGTGCTAATGACGGCTCTGAGCCGTCACAAATGGTCTCAGTCTGGTGCTAATGACGGCTCAGAGCCGTCACTAGCACTCTCCCACTTTGAGGGAGATCTGGGGGCTTCCATCAGCTCCTACCCCGGCGATCTGGCCTGCATAGTGACAGGCATCGCCGGGGCTTCACGTTACACGCAGTGACGTCATGCGTAATGACGTCACTGTGCAACTTTATTGACAACTGACAATTGTCAGTTATATGGAAATGGGGGCATGCCGCTTAGAAGCCTGTATCTCAGGCATCTTAGCAGCTACAGACCCCCAAGACCCACCGCATAGGGGATGTTGCAACATCTGCAGTGGCCACACAGCATACTGTTGGAGTCAGGGGCATAGGGGATGTTGCAACATCCGCAGTGGCCACACAGCATACTGTTGGAGTCAGGGGCATGGGGGATGTTGCAACATCCGCAGTGGCCGCACAGCATACTGTGGGAGTCAGGGGCAGGCCTGTTCCAAGCTACAACTGGACCTCCCCTAATATGGTTCAGCCAGTGTTGCCTCCATTTACTGGCAATTCTGGCCTCTTGGTGGGCACTGCAAATTTTGAACCCATCAACTACTTTCAGTTGTTTGTGGATGATGAGTTCTTAGAATGTATTGTTCAGCAGACAAATATGTATGCTGAGCATTTTTTTCAAAATGCTGGTGCAGAACTGAGCCGCCATGCCAGAGCACATCGATGGACTGCGACCAATTTGCAAGAGATGAGGAAATTCTGGGGCCTCACTCTGCTAATGGGGATTGTAAAAAGGCCAAGCATAGCCTCATATTGGTCAAAGCAGTCTACTCAGATGACCCCTATCTTTCCTGCTACAATGAGTAGGGACAGATATATGTTACTGCTCAAGTTTTTGCATTATAATAATAATGCAAATGCTCTGCCACGGGACAACCCAGAACATGACCGATTGTTTAAAATAAGGCCTGTTCTTGACCATTTATTGGCAAGATTTCAAGAGTGCTATACTCCAGGCCAGAACATATCGGTTGATGAATCCTTGATCTTCTCTGAAATGCAGATACATGTCCCTGGTTGAGGCTTACGCCTGACCAGCCCAGTGCCCTGGTTGAGGCTTACGTCTGACCAGCCCAGTGCCCTGGTTGAGGCTTACGCCTGACCAGCCCAGTACCCTGGTTGAGGCTTACGCCTGACCAGCCCAGTACCCTGGTTGAGGCTTACGCCTGACCAGCACAGTGCCCTGGTTGAGGCTTACGCCTGACTAGCCCAGTGATTGAGTTGCCCCTAGCATAAGGTACGTATGAAGGGAGATATGAAAGGTGTGTGACTGGCCAGTGGTAGGGGTTGTGTTTCTGTAAGTGAATAAAGATACAAAAGGTGTGTGTATGGTCAGTAGTAGGGATGAAAGTCTTGATGTATGTAGGGGTGGGTGCTTCTGTGAGTGAATCAGACATGAAAGGTGTGTGAATGGTCAGTAGCAAGGGTTAAAGCCTTGACATGGCGTTACTGCTCACATGGGTATCCATGTGCTAATTCAATCAGTGTGAGTGCCTGTAATGCTTGTGTGGGTAATGTAAAAGAGTGTTATATTTTAAACATAAAATAAAATCATTTAGAATTAGGTTAGTCAATTAATGAGGTAGATAAAACTGTTTAATTGCATATATAACCCCTATATGTTTAAAGTGTTTCAAAATAGTCATGTCTGCAGTTTAACAGCTATAGCCACCTGGGAATGTAAGATACAGTATACAAGGTACACAGTTTTGGAAAGTACACCCCTTGGCACATCAAATGAGGGGCTGCATGTATTGCTAGCACAAATTTGGAGTGCGTAAGACATAAATGAACATGTAACTTTGCTTAGAAAAACATTTTATAAGCAAAGCACCATATTCCATGAATATTTGTGCACTCCACTTTTGTGCTAGAAGTACATATAGCCCCTCATTTGATGCATCAGGGGGTTTACTTTCTACAAATGTGTACTTTATGTACCCTAATTTAACTTCCCAGGTAGCTAGAGCTGTTTAACTGCAGATGTGGCAACCTTGAAAATCTTATTTAAAAATTGTCTTTAAACATTTGGGGTGATGTCTATAATTAGACAGCTGTAGCCACCTGGGAATTTAAGATACAGTATACAAGGTACACTATTTTGGAAAGTACACTCCTTGGTGCATCAAATGAGAGGCTGCATGTATTGCTAGCTCACATTTAGAGTGTGTAAGATATAAATGAACATGCCGCTTTGTTTAATTTTTTTTTTTACAAGTGTGATATTCGCTTATTTGTTGCACACTTCAGATATGTGATACAAATACAAATAAGACCTCATTTGATGCAGCTGGGGGTGTAGTTTCTAAAAAACAATTTATGCTTACCTGATAAATTTATTTCTCTTGTAGTGTATCCAGTCCACGGATCATCCATTACTTGTGGGATATTCTCCTTCCCAACAGGAAGTTGCAAGAGGATCACCCACAGCAGAGCTGCTATATAGCTCTTCCCCTCACTGCCATATCCAGTCATTCGACCGAAACAAGACGAGAAAGGAGAAACCATAGGGTGCAGTGGTGACTGTAGTTTAATTAAAATTTAAACCTGCCTTAAAAGGACAGGGCGGGCCGTGGACTGGATACACTACAAGAGAAATAAATTTATCAGGTAAGCATAAATTATGTTTTCTCTTGTTAAGTGTATCCAGTCCACGGATCATCCATTACTTGTGGGATGCCAATACCAAAGCTAAAGTACACGGATGATGGGAGGGACAAGGCAGGAACTTAAACGGAAGGAACCACTGCCTGTAGAACCTTTCTCCCAAAAACAGCCTCTGAAGAAGCAAAAGTGTAAAATTTGTAAAATTTTGAAAAGGTGTGAAGAGGCCTCATTTTTAAAGGCCCAGGTGGAAGCCACAGCTCTAGTAGAATGAGCTGTAATCCTTTCATGGGGCTGCTGTTCAGCAGTCTCATAGGCTAAGCGTATTATGCTCCGAAGCCAAAAGGAGAGAGAGGTTGTCGAAGCTTTTTGACCTCTCCTCTGTCCAGAGTAAACGACAAACAGGGCAGATGTTTGACGAAAATCTTTAGTAGCCTGTAAGTAAAACTTCAAGGCACGGACTATGTCCAGATTATGCAAAAGACGTTCCTTCTTTGAAGAAGGATTAGGACACAATGATGGAACAACAATCTCTTGATTGATATTCCTGTTAGAAACCACCTTAGGTAAAAACCCAGGTTTGGTACGCAGAACTACCTTGTCTGAATGAAAAATCAGATGAGAATCACAATGTAAGGCAAATAACTCAGAGACTCTTCGAGCCGAGGAAATAGCCATCAAAAACAGAACTTTCCAAGATAAAAGTTTAATATCAATGGAATGAAGGGGTTCAAACGGAACTCCCTGAAGAACTTTAAGAACCAAGTTTAAGCTCCACGGGGGAGCAACAGTTTTAAAAACAGGCTTAATCCTAACCAAAGCCTGACAAAATGCCTGGACGTCTGGAACTTCTGTCAGACGCTTGTGCAAAAGAATAGACAGAGCAGAGATCTGTCCTTTTAAAGAACTAGCTGATAAGCCTTTGTCCAAACCCTCTTGGAGAAAGGACAATATCCTAGGAATACTAACCTTACTCCATGAGTAACTCTTGGATTCACACCAATAAAGATATTTACGCCATATATTATGGTAGATTTTCCTGGTGACAGGCTTCCGAGCCTGTATTAAGGGATCAATGACTGACTCGGAGAAGCCACGCCTTGAAAGAATCAAGCGTTCAATCTCCATGCAGTCAGTCTCAGAGAAATTAGATTTGGATGATTGAAAGTACCTTGTATTAGAAGGTCCTGCCTCAGAGGCAGAGTCCATGGTGGAAGAGATGACATGTCCACTAGGTCTGCATACCAGGTGCTGCATGGCCACGCAGGCGCTATCAGAATCACAGATGCTCTCTCCTGTTTGATTTTGGCAATCAGTCGAGGGAGCAGATGAAACGGTGGAAACACATAGGCCAGGTTGAAGAACCAAGGAGCTGCTAGAGCATCTATCAGCGTTGCTCCCGGGTCCCTGTACCTGGATCCGTAACAAGGAAGCTTGGCGTTCTGGCGAGACGACATGAGATCCAGTTCTGGTTTGCCCCAACGATGGACCAGTTGAGCAAACACCTCCGGATGGAGTTCCCACTCCCCCGGATGAAAAGTCTGACGACTTAGAAAATCCGCCTCCTAGTTCTCTACGCCTGGGATATGGATCGCTGACAGGTGGCAAGACTCTGCCCAGCGAATTATCTTTGAGACTCCTAACATCGCTAGGGAACTCCTGGTTCCCCCTTGATGGTTGATGTAAGCCACAGTCGTGATGTTGTCTGACTGAAATCTGATGAACCTCAGTGTTGCTAACTGAGGCCAAGCTAGAAGAGCATTGAATATTGCTCTTAACTCCAGAATATTTATTGGGAGGAGTTTCTCCTCCTGAGTCCACGATCCCTGAGCCTTCAGGGAGTTCCAGACTGCGCCCCAACCTAGAAGGCTGGCATCTGTTTTTACAATCGTCCAATCTGGCCTGCGCAAGGTCATACCCTTGGACAGATGGACCCGAGAAAGCCACCAGAGAAGAGAATCTCTGGTCTCTTGATCCAGATTTAGTAGAGAGGACAAATATGAGTAATCCCCATTCCACTGACTTAGCATGCATAATTGCAGCGGTCTGAGATGCATATGTCCATTGCCGCTACCATTAAGCCGATTACTTCCATGCACTGAGCCACTGACGGGCGTGGAATGGAATGAAGGACACGGCAAGCATTTAGAAGTTTTGATAACCTGGACTCAGTCAGGTAAATTTTCATCTCTACAGAATCTATAAGAGTCCCTAGGAAGGAGACTCTTGTGAGTGGTGATAGAGAACTCTTTTTCACGTTCACTTTCCACCCATGCGACCTCAGAAATGCCAGAACTATCTCTGTATGAGACTTGGCAATTTGAAAGCTTGATGCCTGTATCAGGATGTCGTCTAGATACAGAGCCACCGCTATGCCTCGCGGTCTTAGAACCGCCAGAAGTGAGCCCAGAACCTTAGTAAAAATTCTCGGGGCAGTGGCCAACCCGAAGGGAAGAGCTACAAATTGGTAATGCCTGTCTAGAAAGGCAAACCTTAGGAACCGATGATGATCTTTGTGAATCGGTATGTGAAAGTAGGCATCCTTTAAGTCCACTGTGGTCATGTACTGACCCTCTTGGATCATGGGTAGGATGGTCCGAATAGTTTCCATTTTGAATGATGGAACTCTGAGGAATTTATTTAAGATCTTTAGATCCAAGATTGGTCTGAAGGTTCCCTCTATCTTGGGAACCACAAACAGATTCGAATAAAATCCCTGTCCTTGTTCCGTCCGTGGAACTGGATGGATCACTCCCATTACTAGGAGGTCTTGCACACAGCTTAGGAATGCCTCTTTCTTTATCTGGTTTGCTGATAACCTTGAAAGATGAAATCTCCCTTGTGGAGGAGAAGCTTTGAAGTCCAAAAGATATCCCTGAGATATGATCTCCAACGCCCAGGGATCCTGAACATCTCTTGCCCACGTCTGGGCGGAGAGAAAGTCTGCCCCCCACTAGATCCGTTTCCGGATAGGGGGCTGTTCCTTCATGCTGTCTTGGGGGCAGCAGCAGGCTTTCTGGCCTGCTTGCCCTTGTTCCAGGACTGGTTAGGTTTCCAGGCCTGTCTGGAATGAGCAACAGTTCCCTCTTGTTTTGAAGCGGAGGAAGTTGATGCTGCTCCTGCCTTGAAATTTCAAAAGGCACGAAAATTAGACTGTTTGGCCTTTGATTTGGCCCTGTCCTGAGGAAGGGTATGACCCTTGCCTCCAGTAATGTCAGCAATAATTTCCTTCAAGCCAGGCCCGAATAAGGTCTGCCCCTTGAAAGGAATGTTGAGTAATTTAGACTTCGAAGTCACGTCAGCTGACCAGGATTTAAGCCATAGCGCCCTACGCGCCTGGATGGCGAATCCGGAATTCTTAGCCGTTAGTTTAGTCAAATGAACAATGGCATCAGAAACAAATGAGTTAGCTAGCTTAAGCGTTCTAAGCTTGTCAATAATTTCATTCAATGGAGCTGTCTGGATGGCCTCTTCCAGGGCCTCAAACCAGAATGCCGCCGCAGCAGTGACAGGCGCAATGCATGCAAAGGGCTGTAAAATAAAACCTTGTTGAATAAACATTTTCTTAAGGTAACCCTCCAATTTTTTATCCATTGGATCTGAAAAAGCACAACTGTCCTCAACCGGGATAGTGGTACGCTTTGCTAAAGTAGAAACTGCTCCCTCCACCTTAGGGACCGTCTGCCATAAGTCCCGTGTAGTGGCGTCTATTGGAAACATTTTTCTAAATATAGGAGGTGGGGAAAAGGGCACACCGAGTCTATCCCACTCCTTGCTAATAATTTCTGTAAGCCTTTTAGGTATAGGAAAAACGTCAGTACACACCGGCACCGCATAGTATCTATCCAGCCTACACAATTTCTCTGGAATTGCAATTGTGTTACAGTCATTCAGAGCAGCTAATACCTCCCCATCGGCATAACTTCCCCCTCGACAGAACCCTCTGGTGATAATTCTTTTATAGTTAAAGACTGATCTTTACTGTTTAAGGTGAAATCAATACATTTAGTACACATTCTCCTATGGGGCTCCACCATGGCTTTCAAACATAATGAACAAGTAGGTTCCTCTGTGTCAGACATGTTTAAACAGACTAGCAATGAGACTAGCAAGCTTGGAAAACACTTTAAAACAAGTTTACAAGCAATATAAAAAAACGTTACTGCGCCTTTAAGAAACACAAATTTTCCCAAATTTTGAAATAACAGTGAAAAAATGCAGTTACACTAACGACATTTTTACAGTGTATGCAATAAGTTAGCAGAGCATTGCACCCACTTGCAAATGGATGATTAACCCCTTAATACCAAAAACGGAATAACAAATGACAAAAACGTTTTTTAAACAGTCACAACTGCCACAGCTCTACTGTGGCTTTTTACCTCCCTCAATACGACTTTTGAAGCCTTTTGAGCCCTTCAGAGAAGTCCTGGATCATGCAGGAAGAAGCTGGATGTCTGTGTCTGTAATTTTTGCTGTTCAAAAAAACACCAAAATAGGCCCCTCCCACTTATATTACAACAGTGGGAAGCCTCAGGGAACTGTTTCTAGGCAAAATTCAAGCCAGCCATGTGGAAAAAACTAGGCCCCAATAAGTTTTATCACCAAACATATGTAAAAAATGATTAAACATGCCAGCAAACGTTTTAAAATACACTTTTATAAGAGTATGTATCTCTATTAATAAGCCTGATACCAGTCGCTATCACTGCATTTAAGGCTTTACTTACATTACTTCGGTATCAGCAGCATTTTCTAGCAAATTCCATTCCTAGAAAAATATTTTAACTGCACATACCTTATTACAGGAAAACCTGCACGCTATTCCCCCTCTGAAGTTATCTCACTCCTCAGAATATGTGAGAACAGCAAAGGATCTTAGTTACTTCTGCTAAGATCATAGAAAACGCAGGCAGATTCTTCTTCTTAATACTGCCTGAGATAAACAGTACACTCAGGTACCATTTAAAAATAACAAACTTTTGATTGAAGAAATAAACTAAGTATAAAACACCACAGTCCTCTTACGACCTCCATCTTAGTTGAGAGTTGCAAGAGAATGACTGGATATGGCAGTGAGGGGAGGAGCTATATAGCAGGTCTGCTGTGGGTGATCCTCTTGCAACTTCCTGTTGGGAAGGAGAATATCCCACAAGTAATGGATGATAATTTATGCTTACCTGATAAATTTATTTTGTAGTGTATCCAGTCCACGGATCATCCATTACTTGTGGGATATTCTCCTTCCCAACAGGAAGTTGCAAGAGGATCACCCACAGCAGAGCTGCTATATAGCTCCTCCCCTAACTGTCATATCCAGTCATTCGACCGAAAACAAACAGAGAAAGGAGAAACCATAGGGTGCAGTGGTGACTGTAGTTTAATTAAAATTTAGACCTGCCTTAAAAGGACAGGGCGGGCCGTGGACTGGATACACTACAAGAGAAATAAATTTATCAGGTAAGCATAAATTATGTTTTCTCTTGTTAAGTGTATCCAGTCCACGGATCATCCATTACTTATGGGATACCAATACCAAAGCTAAAGTACACAGATGATGGGAGGGACAAGGCAGGATTAAGCGGAAGGAACCACTGCCTGAAGAACCTTTCTCCCAAAAACAGCCTCCGAAGAAGCAAAAATATCAAATTTGTAAAATTTGGAAAAAGTGTGAAGCGAAGACCAAGTCGCGGCCTTGCAAATCTGTTCAACAGAGGCCTCATTTTTAAAGGCCCAGGTGGAAGCCACAGCTCTAGTAGAATGAGCTGTAATCCTTTCAGGGGGCTGCTGTCCAGCAGTCTCATAGGCTAGGCGTATTCTGCTCCGAAGCCAAAAGGAAAGAGAGGTTGCCAAAGCTTTTTGACCTCTCCTCTGTCCAGAGTAAACGACAAACAGGGTAGATGTTTGACGAAAATCTTTAGTAGCCTGTAAGTAAAACTTCAAGGCACGGACTACGTCCAGATTATGTAAAAGACGTTCCTTCTTTGAAGAAGGATTAGGACACAATGATGGAACAACAATCTCTTGATTGATATTCTTGTTAGAAACCACCTTAGGTAAAAACCCAGGTTTGGTACGCAGGACTACCTTATCTGCATGAAAAATCAGATAAGGAGAATCACATTGTAAGGCAGATAGCTCAGAGACTCTCCGAGCCGAGGAAATAGCTATCAAAAACAGAACTATCCAAGATAAAAGTTTAATATCAATGGAATGAAGGGGTTCCAACTGAACTCCTTGAAGAACTTTAAGAACCAAGTTTAAGCTCCACGGGGGAGCAACAGGTTTAAACACAGGCTTAATTCTAACCAAAGCCTGGCAAAATGCCTGGACGTCTGGAACCTCTGCCAGACGCTTGTGCAAAAGAATAGACAGAGCAGAAATCTGTCCCTTTAAGGAACTAGCTGATAATCCTTTGTGCAAGCCCTCTTGGAGAAAAGACAATATTCTAGGAATCCTAACCTTACTCCATGAGTAATTCTTGGATTCACACCAATAAAGATATTTACTCCATATCTTGTGGTAGATTTTCCTGGTAACAGGTTTTCGTGCCTGTATTAAAGTATCATTGACGGACTCAGAGAAGCCACGCTTTGATAGAATCAAGCGTTCAATCTCCATGCAGTCAGTCTCAGAGAAATTAGATTTGGATGATTGAAAGGACCTTGTATCAGAAGGTCCTGTCTTAGAAGCAGAGTCCATGGTGGAAAGGATGACATGTCCACTAGGTCTGCATACCAAGTCCTGCGTGGCCACGCAGGTGCTATCAGAATCACCGATGCTCTCTCCTGTTTGACCTTGGCAATCAGTCGAGGGAGCAGAGGAAACGGTGGAAACACATAAGCCAGGTTGAAGAACCAAGGCGCTGCTAGAGCATCTATCAGCGTCGCTTCTGGGTCCCTGAACCTGGATCCGTAACAAGGAAGCTTGGCGTTCTGGCGAGACGTCATGAGATCCAACTCTGGTTTGCCCCAACGATGAATCAACTGAGCAAACACCTCCGGATGGAGTTCCCACTCCCCCGGATGGAAAGTCTGATGACTTAGAAAATCCGCCTCCCAGTTCTCCACGCCTGGGATATGGATTGCTGACAGGTGGCAAGAGTGGTACTCTGCCCAGCGAATTATATTTGAGACTTCTAACATCGCTAGGGAACTCCTGGTTCCCCCTTGATGGTTGATGTAAGCCACAGTCGTGATGTTGTCCGACTGAAATCTGATGAACCTCAGTGTTGCTAACTGAGGCCAAGCCAGAAGAGCATTGAATATCGCTCTTAACTCCAGAATATTTATTGGAAGGAGTTTCTCCTCCTGAGTCCACGATCCCTGTGCCTTCAGGGAATTCCAGACTGCACCCCAACCTAGAAGGCTGGCATCTGTTGTTACAATTGTCCAATCTGGCCTGCGAAAGGTCATACCCTTGGACAGGTGTACCCGAGACAACCACCAGAGAAGAGAATCTCTGGTCTCTTGATCCAGATTTAGCAGAGGGGACAAATCTGTGTAATCCCCATTCCACTGACTCAGCATGCATAATTGCAGCGGTCTGAGATGAAGGCGCGCAAATGGCACTATGTCCATTGCCGCTACCATTAAGCCGATTACCTCCATACACTGAGCTACTTCGAAGGGCGCGGAATGGAGTGAAGAACACGGCAAGAATTTAGAAGTTTTGATAACCTGGACTCCGTCAGGTAAATTTTCATTTCTACAGAATCTATAAGAGTCCCTAAGGAGGAGACTCTTGTGAGTGGGGACAGAGAACTCTTTTCCTCGTTCACTTTCCACCCGTGCGACCTCAGAAATGCCAGAACTATCTCTGTATGAGACTTGGCAACTTGAAAGCTTGACGCCTGTATCAGGATGTCGTCTAGACAAGGAGCCACCGCTATGCCTCGCGGTCTTAGAACCGCCAGAAGTGAGCCCAGAACCTTTGTAAAGATTCTCGGGGCTGTAGCCAACCCGAAGGGAAGAGCTACAAATTGGTAATGCCTGTCTAGAAAGGCAAACCTTAGAAACCGATGATGATCTTTGTGAATCGGTATGTGAAGGTAGTCATCCTTTAAGTCCACTGTGGTCATGTACTGACCTTCTTGGATCATGGGTAGGATGGTCCAAATAGTTTCCATTTTGAATGATGGAACTCTGAGGAATTTGTTTAAGATCTTTAGATCCAAAATTGGTCTGAAGGTTCCCTCTTTTTTGGGAACTACAAACAGATTCGAATAAAAAACCTGTCTTTGTTCCGTCCGCCGAACTGGATGGATCACTCCCATAACTAGGAGGTCTTGCACACAGCGTAGGAATGCCTCTTTCTTTATCTGATTTGCAGATAGCCTTGAAAGATGAAATCTCCCTTGTGGAGGGGAAGCTTTGAAGTCCAGAAGATATCCCTGAGATATGATCTCCAACGCCCAGGGATCCTGAACATCTCTTGCCCACGCCTGGGCGAAGTGAGAAAGTCTGCCCCCTACTAGATCCGTCGCCGGATAGGGGGCCGTTCCTTCATGCTGTCTTAGAGGCAGCAGCAGGCTTTCTGGCCTGCTTGCCTTTGTTCCAGGACTGGTTAGGTTTCCAGGCCTGCTTAGATTGAGCAAAAGTTCCCTCTTGTTTTGAAGCGGAGGAAGTTGATGCTGCACCTGCCTTGAAATTTCGAAAGGCACGAAAATTAGACTGTTTGGCCTTTGCTTTGGCCCTGTCCTGAGGAAGGGTGTGACCCTTACCTCCAGTAATGTCAGCAATAATTTCCTTCAAACCAGGCCCGAATAAGGTCTGCCCCTTGAAAGGAATGTTGAGTAATTTAGACTTCGAAGTCACGTCAGCTGACCAGGATTTAAGCCATAGCGCCCTACGCGCTTGGATGGCGAATCCGGAATTCTTAGCCGTTAGTTTAGTCAAATGAACAATGGCATCAGAAACAAATGAGTTAGCTAGCTTAAGTGTTCTAAGCTTGTCAATAATTTCAGTCAATGGAGCTGTATGGATGGCCTCTTCCAGGGCCTCAAACCAGAATGCCGCCGCGGCCGTGACAGGCGCAATGCATGCAAGGGGCTGTAAAATAAAACCTTGTTGAATAAACATTTTCTTAAGGTAACCCTCCAATTTTTTATCCATTGGATCTGAAAAAGCACAACTGTCCTCAACCGGGATAGTAGTACGCTTTGCTAAAGTAGAAACTGCTCCCTCCACCTTAGGGACCGTCTGCCATAAGTCCCGTGTAGTGGCGTCTATTGGAAACATTTTTCTAAATATAGGAGGTGGGGAAAAAGGCACACCCGGTCTATCCCACTCCTTGCTAATAATTTCTGTAAGCCTTTATAGTACTGTTTAAGGTGAAATCAATACATTTAGTACACATTCTCCTATGGGGCTCCACCATGGCTTTCAAACATAATGAACAAGTAGTTTCCTCTGTATCAGACATGTTTAAACAGACTAGCAATGAGACTAGCAAGCTTGGAAAACACTTTAAACAAGTTTACAAGCAATATAAAAAACTGCACCTTTAAGAAAACACAAATGTTGTCAAAATTTGAAATAACAGTGAAAAAAGGCAGTTACACTAACGACATTTTTACAGTGTATGTAACAAGTTAGCAGAGCATTGCACCCACTTGCAAATGGATGATTAACCCCTTAATACCCAAAAAATAATAAAAGACAAAAACGTTTTTTTGTTTTTTTTTTTCAAACAGTCATAACTGCCACAGCTCTACTGTGGCTTTTTACCTCTCTCAAAAACGACTTTGAAGCCTTTTGAGCCCTCCAGAGATGTCCTGGATCATGCAGGAAGAAGCTGGATGTCTGTGTCTGTAATTTTTGCTGTGCAAAAAAACGGCAAAATAGGCCCCTCCCACTCATATTACAACAGTGGAAAGCCTAAGGAAACTGTTTCTAGGCCAAATTCAAGCCAGCTATGTGGAAAAAAACTAGGCCCCAATAAGTTTTATCACCAAATACATATAAAAACGATTAAACATGCCAGCAAACGTTTTATATTACATTTTTATAAGAGTATGTATCTCTATTAATAAGCCTGATACCAGTAGCTCTCACTGCATTTAAGGCTTTACTTACATTAATCCGGTATAAGCAGCATTTTCTAGCAAATTCCATCCCTAGAAAAATATTAACTGCACATACCTTATTGCAGGAAAACCTGCACGCCATTCCCTCTCTGAAGTTACCTCACTCCTCAGAATATGTGAGAACAGCCATGGATCTTAGTTACTTCTGCTAAGATCATAGAAAACGCAGACAGATTCTTCTTCTAAATACTGCCTGAGATAAACAGTACACTCCGGCACCATTTAAAAATAACAAACTTTTGATTGAAGAATAAACTAAGTATAAAACACCACACTCCTCTTACGACCTCCATCTTGGTTGAGGCTTGCAAGAGAATGACTGGATATGACAGTTAGGGGAGGAGCTATATAGCAGCTCTGCTGTGGGTGATCCTCTTGCAACTTCCTGTTGGGAAGGAGAATATCCCATAAGTAATGGATGATCCGTGGACTGGATACACTTAACAAGAGAAATATAGTTTTATTGTCATATATTAATTTCCCAGGCAGCTAAAGCTGTTTAGTTGCTGGCAAGAATACATTAAATTTAAAGATGCTTTTTGTTAAGGTCTATCAAATTGACACATCAGCAATAAAACAGTAGAAAAACCCAGTAAAATGTTCTCAATTTCTGCTTATTTTAGACAGGTTACCTACTGCAAATATTTAGCAACACAGGTTTTGATGATAGAGTTTAGAAAAATAAAATTGCAAACTAATTTTTATTGATTGTGGAGTACAAAAAACAGAATTTATGTTTACCTGATAAATTACTTTCTCCAACGGTGTGTCCGGTCCACGGCGTCATCCTTACTTGTGGGATATTCTCTTCCCCAACAGGAAATGGCAAAGAGCCCAGCAAAGCTGGTCACATGATCCCTCCTAGGCTCCGCCTACCCCAGTCATTCGACCGACGTTAAGGAGGAATATTTGCATAGGAGAAACCATATGGTACCGTGGTGACTGTAGTTAAAGAAAATAAATTATCAGACCTGATTAAAAAAACCAGGGCGGGCCGTGGACCGGACACACCGTTGGAGAAAGTAATTTATCAGGTAAACATAAATTCTGTTTTCTCCAACATAGGTGTGTCCGGTCCACGGCGTCATCCTTACTTGTGGGAACCAATACCAAAGCTTTAGGACACGGATGAAGGGAGGGAGCAAATCAGGTCACCTAAATGGAAGGCACCACGGCTTGCAAAACCTTTCTCCCAAAAATAGCCTCAGAAGAAGCAAAAGTATCAAACTTGTAAAATTTGGTAAAAGTGTGCAGTGAAGACCAAGTCGCTGCCCTACATATCTGATCAACAGAAGCCTCGTTCTTGAAGGCCCATGTGGAAGCCACAGCCCTAGTGGAATGAGCTGTGATTCTTTCGGGAGGCTGCCGTCCGGCAGTCTCGTAAGCCAATCTGATGATGCTTTTAATCCAAAAAGAGAGAGAGGTAGAAGTTGCTTTTTGACCTCTCCTTTTACCGGAATAAACAACAAACAAGGAAGATGTTTGTCTAAAATCCTTTGTAGCATCTAAATAGAATTTTAGAGCGCGAACAACATCCAAATTGTGCAACAAACGTTCCTTCTTTGAAACTGGTTTCGGACACAGAGAAGGTACGATAATCTCCTGGTTAATGTTCTTGTTAGAAACAACTTTTGGAAGAAAACCAGGTTTAGTACGTAAAACCACCTTATCTGCATGGAACACCAGATAAGGAGGAGAACACTGCAGAGCAGATAATTCTGAAACTCTTCTAGCAGAAGAAATTGCAACTAAAAACAAAACTTTCCAAGATAATAACTTAATATCAACGGAATGCAAGGGTTCAAACGGAACCCCCTGAAGAACTGAAAGAACTAAATTGAGACTCCAAGGAGGAGTCAAAGGTTTGTAAACAGGCTTAATTCTAACCAGAGCCTGAACAAAGGCTTGAACATCTGGCACAGCGGCCAGCTTTTTGTGAAGTAACACAGACAAGGCAGAAATCTGTCCCTTCAGGGAACTTGCAGATAATCCTTTTTCCAATCCTTCTTGAAGGAAGGATAGAATCCTAGGAATCTTAACCTTGTCCCAAGGGAATCCTTTAGATTCACACCAACAGATATATTTTTTCCAAATTTTGTGGTAAATCTTTCTAGTTACAGGCTTTCTGGCCTGAACAAGAGTATCGATAACAGAATCTGAGAATCCTCGCTTCGATAAGATCAAGCGTTCAATCTCCAAGCAGTCAGCTGGAGTGAAACCAGATTCGGATGTTCGAACGGACCCTGAACAAGAAGGTCTCGTCTCAAAGGTAGCTTCCAAGGAGGAGCCGATGACATATTCACCAGATCTGCGTACCAAGTCCTGCGTGGCCACGCAGGAGCTATCAAGATCACCGACGCCCTCTCCTGATTGATCCTGGCTACCAGCCTGGGGATGAGAGGAAACGGCGGGAACACATAAGCTAGTTTGAAGGTCCAAGGTGCTACTAGTGCATCCACTAGAGCCGCCTTGGGATCCCTGGATCTGGACCCGTAGCAAGGAACTTTGAAGTTCTGACGAGAGGCCATCAGATCCATGTCTGGAATGCCCCACAGCTGAGTGACTTGGGCAAAGATTTCCGGATGGAGTTCCCACTCCCCCGGATGCAAAGTCTGACGACTCAGAAAATCCGCCTCCCAATTTTCCACTCCTGGGATGTGGATAGCAGACAGGTGGCAGGAGTGAGACTCCGCCCATAGAATGATTTTGGTCACTTCTTCCATCGCCAGGGAACTCCTTGTTCCCCCCTGATGGTTGATGTACGCAACAGTTGTCATGTTGTCTGATTGAAACCGTATGAACTTGGCCCTCGCTAGCTGAGGCCAAGCCTTGAGAGAATTGAATATCGCTCTCAGTTCCAGAATATTTATCGGTAGAAGAGATTCTTCCCGAGACCAAAGACCCTGAGCTTTCAGGGATCCCCAGACCGCGCCCCAGCCCATCAGACTGGCGTCGGTCGTGACAATGACCCACTCTGGTCTGCGGAATGTCATCCCTCGTGACAGGTTGTCCAGGGACAGCCACCAACGGAGTGAGTCTCTGGTCCTCTGATTTACTTGTATCTTCGGAGACAAGTCTGTATAGTCCCCATTCCACTGACTGAGCATGCACAGTTGTAATGGTCTTAGATGAATGCGTGCAAAAGGAACTATGTCCATTGCCGCTACCATCAACCCGATCACTTCCATGCACTGAGCTATGGAAGGAAGAGGAACGGAATGAAGTATCCGACAAGAGTCTAGAAGTTTTGTTTTTCTGGCCTCTGTCAGAAAAATCCTCATTTCTAAGGAGTCTATTATTGTTCCCAAGAAGGGAACCCTTGTTGACGGAGATAGAGAACTCTTTTCCACGTTCACTTTCCATCCGTGAGATCTGAGAAAGGCCAGGACAATGTCCGTGTGAGCCTTTGCTTGAGGAAGGGACGACGCTTGAATCAGAAAGTCGTCCAAGTAAGGTACTACAGCAATGCCCCTTGGTCTTAGCACAGCTAGAAGGGACCCTAGAACCTTTGTGAAAATCCTTGGAGCAGTGGCTAATCCGAAAGGAAGCGCCACGAACTGGTAATGTTTGTCCAGGAATGCGAACCTCAGGAACCGATGATGTTCCTTGTGGATAGGAATTAGATACGCATCCTTTAAATCCACCGTGGTCATGAATTGACCTTCCTGGATGGAAGGAAGAATAGTTCGAATGGTTTCCATCTTGAACGATGGAACCTTGAGAAACTTGTTTAAGATCTTGAGATCTAAGATTGGTCTGAACGTTCCCTCTTTTTTGGGAACTATAAACAGATTGGAGTAGAACCCCATCCCTTGTTCTCTTAATGGAACGGGATGAATCACTCCCATTTTTAACAGGTCTTCTACACAATGTAAGAATGCCTGTCTTTTTATGTGGTCTGAAGACAACTGAGACCTGTGGAACCTCCCCCTTGGGGGAAGTCCCTTGAATTCCAGAAGATAACCTTGGGAGACTATTTCTAGCGCCCAAGGATCCAGAACATCTCTTGCCCAAGCCTGAGCGAAGAGAGAGAGTCTGCCCCCCACCAGATCCGGTCCCGGATCGGGGGCCAACATTTCATGCTGTCTTGGTAGCAGTGGCAGGTTTCTTGGCCTGCTTTCCCTTGTTCCAGCCTTGCATTGGTCTCCAAGCTGGCTTGGCTTGAGAAGTATTACCCTCTTGCTTAGAGGACGTAGCACTTTGGGCTGGTCCGTTTCTACGAAAGGGACGAAAATTAGGTTTATTTTTTGCCTTGAAAGGCCGATCCTGAGGAAGGGCGTGGCCCTTACCCCCAGTGATATCCGAGATAATCTCTTTCAAGTCAGGGCCAAACAGCGTTTTCCCCTTGAAAGGAATGTTAAGTAGCTTGTTCTTGGAAGACGCATCAGCCGACCAAGATTTCAACCAAAGCGCTCTGCGCGCCACAATAGCAAACCCAGAATTCTTAGCCGCTAACCTAGCCAATTGCAAAGTGGCGTCTAGGGTGAAAGAATTAGCCAATTTGAGAGCATTGATTCTGTCCATAATCTCCTCATAAGGAGGAGAATCACTGTCGACCGCCTTTATCAGCTCATCGAACCAGAAACATGCGGCTGTAGCGACAGGGACAATGCATGAAATTGGTTGTAGAAGGTAACCCTGCTGAACAAACATCTTTTTAAGCAAACCTTCTAATTTTTTATCCATAGGATCTTTGAAAGCACAACTATCCTCTATGGGTATAGTGGTGCGTTTGTTTAAAGTGGAAACCGCTCCCTCGACCTTGGGGACTGTCTGCCATAAGTCCTTTCTGGGGTCGACCATAGGAAACAATTTTTTAAATATGGGGGGAGGGACGAAAGGAATACCGGGCCTTTCCCATTCTTTATTAACAATGTCCGCCACCCGCTTGGGTATAGGAAAAGCTTCTGGGAGCCCCGGCACCTCTAGGAACTTGTCCATTTTACATAGTTTCTCTGGGATGACCAACTTGTCACAATCATCCAGAGTGGATAATACCTCCTTAAGCAGAATGCGGAGATGTTCCAACTTAAATTTAAATGCAATCACATCAGGTTCAGCTTGTTGAGAAATGTTCCCTGAATCAGTAATTTCTCCCTCAGACAAAACCTCCCTGGCCCCATCAGACTGAGTTAGGGGCCCGTCAGAAATATTAATATCAGCGTCGTCATGCTCTTCAGTATCTAAAACAGAGCAGTCGCGCTTACGCTGATAAGTGTTCATTTTGGCTAAAATGTTTTTGACAGAATTATCCATTACAGCCGTTAATTGTTGCATAGTAAGGAGTATTGGCGCGCTAGATGTACTAGGGGCCTCCTGAGTGGGCAAGACTCGTGTAGACGAAGGAGGGAATGATGCAGTACCATGCTTACTCCCCTCACTTGAGGAATCATCTTGGGCATCATTGTCATTGTCACATAAATCACATTTATTTAAATGAATAGGAATTCTGGCTTCCCCACATTCAGAACACAGTCTATCTGGTAGTTCAGACATGTTAAACAGGCATAAACTTGATAACAAGTACAAAAAACGTTTTAAAATAAAACCGTTACTGTCACTTTAAATTTTAAACTGAACACACTTTATTACTGCAAATGCGAAAAAACATGAAGGAATTGTTCAAAATTCACCAAATTTTCACCACAGTGTCTTAAAGCTTTAAAAGTATTGCACACCAAATTTGGAAGCTTTAACCCTTAAAATAACGGAACCGGAGCCGTTTTGAACTATAACCCCTTTACAGTCCCTGGTATCTGCTTTGCTGAGACCCAACCAAGCCCCAAGGGGAATACGATACCAAATGACGCCTTCAGAAAGTCTTTTCTAAGTATCAGAGCTCCTCTCACATGCGACTGCATGCCATGCCTCTCAAAAACAAGTGCGCAACACCGGCGCGAAAATGAGGCTCTGCCTATGCTTTGGGAAAGCCCCTAAAGAATAAGGTGTCTAAAACAGTGCCTGCCGATATTATTATATCAAAATACCCAGATAAAATGATTCCTCAAGGCTAAATATGTGTTAATAATCAATCGATTTAGCCCAAAAAAAGTCTACAGTCTTAATAAGCCCTTTTTGAAGCCCTTATTTACAATCGTAATAAACATGGCTTACCGGATCCCAGAGGGAAAATGACAGCTTCCAGCACTACATCGTCTTGTTAGAATGTGTCATACCTCAAGCAGCAAGAGACTGCTCACTGTTCCCCCAACTGAAGTTAATTGCTCTCAACAGTCCTGTGTGGAACAGCCATGGATTTTAGTGACGGTTGCTAAAATCATTTTCCTCATACAAACAGAAATCTTCATCTCTTTTCTGTTTCTGAGTAAATAGTACATACCAGCACTATTTCAAAATAACAAACTCTTGATTGAATAATAAAAACTACAGTTAAACACTAAAAAACTCTAAGCCATCTCCGTGGAGATGTTGCCTGTACAACGGCAAAGAGAATGACTGGGGTAGGCGGAGCCTAGGAGGGATCATGTGACCAGCTTTGCTGGGCTCTTTGCCATTTCCTGTTGGGGAAGAGAATATCCCACAAGTAAGGATGACGCCGTGGACCGGACACACCTATGTTGGAGAAATATACTTTTTTCATATTTTATGCTTTATTTTTAAAACCTGTTGAGACGTACACATATAATAATGGTATATTTGGAATCTGCTAGGTCTGCTGAAAAAAACAATATATAGTTTGTATAGTTTATTCACACAAACTTTACTTCTAAAAGTGTTTAAACGCGAACTGCAACAAAAAGTTCAAAACTAGCTTAGCACCCAGGTGGGAAATGGCTTAGCACCCAAAGGGTTAAAGGGACTTCAAACCCACATTTTTTTCCTTTCATGATAAAGAATATAATTTTAAAAAAAGTTTCCAATTTACTTCTATTATCAAATTTGCTTCATTCCCGTGTTATCTTTTGTTGAAGATATATCTAGATAGCTGTGTGCGCGTCTGGAGCACTACGTGACAGCAAATAGTGCTGCCATCTAGTGCTCTTGCTAATGTATAACTGGTGCCATATAGTGCTGCAGACACCTGAGCTTACTTTCCTGCTTTTCAACAAAGGAAAGCAAGAAACAAAGAAAATTTGATAATAGACGTAAATTAGAAAGTTGTATAAAATTGTGTGTTCTATCTGAATCCTGAAACAATATGTTGGGTTTTATGTCCCTGGTAACAGGTTTGTTCTGCATAGCAAAGGAATTGAGTGAGAGTCTAATATAAAGTTCTTTAGATTAGAATCTCTCAAACTGGCAGCAATATATTTACCTTTTACAATCTCAAGACAAATTTATATATTTTCCTACATTAAAGGGACATAAAACAATTTGGGATAGAGGCAAAATATAATAATATGTACTTAATTACTTTACCTGCAAATTTATACTGCAGTGGCTCACCATTAACCCTTTCTTTTTAGTTTCCGAATTGTACGGCTCTAACTCCCCCCCCCACAATTCCGTATATGGCTGCATCTATATCCACCTTTGATTTGGTAGAAGACTTTAACACTCATTATCTGCTGGAGCATGTCTAGAAGCAAATAAGCTTCTGTGAACTCAGTTGCAATACAATGCCTGTGTTTCTGATGTTAAACACTGATAAAGGGGGGGATCAGACTACTCCAGACAGCATGGCTTTGTAACTAATTTTAAATGTTTTTATTTTAAAATACTTCACAGCAATTTTTAAACAATTTTTTATGCAAACGATTTTTACTTAATTAGCCCTTTTAGGATATGCACAAATCTCAACATGTTTTATAACACTTTAAGCTGAAGCCTTTTATTCTAATACTACCACAAAACTCAGAGGCAAAGGTCCCTCAAAGAATAATAATATAATGCTCAAAAAAAACAAACTACAAAGGTTTTGAGTAATTTCTCTCCATGCTGGCAAGTTTGTTTTCATGAGTCCCTCAGAGAGACATTCCACTATATTCTATCATACATACGACAATTTATTACTCTCATTTTGCTATCCATTTAAAATTAAAGGGATATGAAATCAATGTTTTCTTTCATGATTCAGATAGAGCATGCAATTTTAAGGAACTTTCTAATTTACTCCTATTATCATTTTTTCTTTGTTCTCTTGCTATCTTTATTTGAAAAAGCAGGAATGTAAGCTTAAGAGCTGGCCCATTTTTGGTTCAGCACCCTGGGTAGAGCTTACTCATTGGTGGCTACATTTAGCTTTCTGCACTTACACTCCTGCTTTTCAAATAAAGATAGCAAGAGAACAAAGAAAAATTGATTATAGGAGTAAATGCTAAAGTTGCTTAAACTTGCTTAAAGGTTTCATATACTTTTAAGCCGTTCAGGGCAGACCTATCTGTCTAAGTTCTGAACGTTAAAAAAAATAAAAAAATAAGGAAAGGATAATTAAGCACATGATTAGGTGCAGATTGGCTCCTGGGGGTCTGGAGTCCTCAGCTACATTCATTACTTTGGAAATACAGAACCTGGCCACCAGGAGGAGGCAAAGAAACCCCAGCCAAAGGCTTAAATACCTCCCCCACTTCCCTCATCCCCCAGTCATTCTGCCGAGGGAACAAGGAACAATAGGAGAAATATCAGGGTGAAAAAAGTGCCAGAAAACCAAAAAATTACAGCCGCCTCATAGATAAAAACACGGGCGGAAGGGCGGAGCTAACAGCCCATCATGGAGGACGTGAATCTGTGAGCTCCGTAGCTGGCAGGACTTAAAGGCGACCAGACCAAGCCTAAAGTGGGTTCAGAGCGGTGACATCTACTTGCTACACTTTGCTAACAATACAGAGCTGCAGGACTGAGGCTAAAAAGAAAAAACGGCTTGTTAAATTGCTGCGGTATCAGAGGGGGCGGCAGATGCGTCATTGAGGCCTACTACAGAGACCGGAATCCTGAGTGACTCCATTGAAGACAGGTGAATGCTGGAACCACAGACCGGTATAGTTTATCTTCTTTCAGACTGCTGGGCCTCACACGCTAGCGCTATTAAACACCCCAGACGCCCCATATCATATCAGGCGGTAGTCAGGATCTACAGGCCTGTAAAGTGTGCAGCGCAATACAAGGTGCAGATTAATACATACGCATTGTATAACGACATGAGAAGATTTCTTGCAGCCGCAGCATGAGAGACGAAAATTATACATGATACTAAGCCCTAAAGTTAGCACAACTGTTTGCACTACGAAAAAGTATAGGGGTTATTCTAATGGACTGCAATGTAACTTTTGGACCCTTTAGCATTTCACATTTAACACTTGAACCCTCCGCTTCACAGCAGTTTACATTTGGGCTCTAAGTCAATATAGCGCCTGGCGTGAGGGCCCATATTACTTTATATTATATCATAACTGAGCACCACGTGTTGGTGTAGGATGTCTGTTAAGAAGCCACCTAAGACACTTAAAGGACTTAAAGCTACTAAGGGGGTCAGGATCCCAAAAGGGCCATGAAAGAATTCTTTAAGCCAATGGACGCTGCGGTTTCCACGCAGGCGAGTACACAAAATAATACTAGTAACTCTGAGGATTCTGCACACTCATCTGTTGGTAATCTGCACCTTAGACCCCTGACTAAAGCGGATCTTGACTTTTTACCTACTAAGGAGGACTTTGCTGCACTCATATCTAATGTTGGTCAATTAATAAAAACATAATTTATGTAAGAACTTACCTGATAAATTCATTTCTTTCATATTAGCAAGAGTCCATGAGCTAGTGACGTATGGGATATACATTCCTACCAGGAGGGGCAAAGTTTCCCAAATCTCAAAATGCCTATAAATACACCCCTCACCACACCCACAAATCAGTTTAACGAATAGCCAAGAAGTGGGGTGATAAGAAAAAAAGTGCGAAAGCATATAAATAAGGAATTGGAATAATTGTGCTTTATACAAAAAAGTCATAACCACCACAAAAAGGGTGGGCCTCATGGACTCTTGCTAATATGAAAGAAATGAATTTATCAGGTAAGTTCTTACATAAATTATGTTTTCTTTCATGTAATTAGCAAGAGTCCATGAGCTAGTGACGTATGGGATAATGACTACCCAAGATGTGGATCTTTCCACGCAAGAGTCACTAGAGAGGGAGGGATAAAATAAAGACAGCCAATTCCTGCTGAAAATAATCCACACCCAAAATAAAGTTTAATGAAAACATAAGCAGAAGATTCAAATAGAAACTGCTGCCTGAAGTACTTTTCTACCGAAAACTGCTTCAGAAGAAGAAAACACATCAAAATGGTAGAATTTAGTAAAAGTATGCAAAGAGGACCAAGTTGCTGCTTTGCAAATTTGATCAACCGAAGCCTCATTCCTAAACGCCCAGGAAGTAGAAACTGACCTAGTAGAATGAGCTGTAATCCTTTAAGGCGGAGTTTTACCCGACTCGACATAGGCATGATGAATTAAAGATTTCAACCAAGATGCCAAAGAAATGGCAGAAGTCTTTCGGAAAGACTTAGTAGCTTCAACATAATATTTCAAAGCTCTAACAACATCCAAAGAATGCAACGATTTCTCCTTAGAATTCTTAGGATTAGGACATAATGAAGGAACCACAATTTCTCTACTAATGTTGTTGGAATTCACAACCTTAGGTAAAAATTCAAAAGAAGTTCGCAACACCGCCTTATCCTGGTGAAAAATCAGAAAAGGAGATTCACAAGAAAGAGCAGATAATTCAGAGACTCTTCTGGCAGAAGAGATGGCCAAAAGGAACAAAACTTTCCAAGAAAGTAATTTAATGTCCAATGAATGCATGGGTTCAAAAGGAGGAGCTTGAAGAGCCCCCAGAACCAAATTCAAACTCCAAGGAGGAGAAATTGACTTAATGACAGGTTTTATACGAACCAAAGCTTGTACAAAACAATGAATATCAGGAAGATTAGCAATCTTTCTGTGAAAAAGAACAGAAAGAGCAGAGATTTGTCCTTTCAAGGAACTTGCGGACAAACCTTTATCTAAACCATCCTGAAGAAACTGTAAAATTCTCGGAATTCTAAAAGAATGCCAGGAAAAATGATGAGAAAGACACCAAGAAATATAAGTCTTCCAGACTCTATAATATATCTCTCTAGATTCAGATTTACGAGCCTGTAACATAGTATTAATCACAGAGTCAGAGAAACCTCTTTGACCAAGAATCAAGCGTTCAATCTTCATACCTTTAAATTTAAGGATTTGAGATCCTGATGGAAAAAAGGACCTTGCGACAGAAGGTCTGGTCTTAACGGAAGAGTCCACGGTTGGCAAGAGGCCATCCGGACAAGATCCGCATACCAAAACCTGTGAGGCCATGCTGGAGCTACCAGCAGAACAAACGAGCATTCCTTCAGAATCTTGGAGATTACGTTTGGAAGAAGAACTAGAGGCGGAAAGATATAGGCAGGATGATACTTCCAAGGAAGTGACAATGCATCCACTGCTTCCGCTTGAGGATCCCGGGATCTGGACAGATACCTGGGAAGTTTCTTGTTTAGATGAGAAGCCATCAGATCTATTTCTGGGAGTTCCCACATTTGAACAATCTGAAGAAATACCTCTGGGTGAAGAGACCATTCGCCCGGATGCAACGTTTGGCGACTGAGATAATCCGCTTCCCAATTGTCTATACCTGGGATATGAACCGCAGAGATTAGACAGGAGCTGGATTCCGCCCAAACCAGAATTCGAGATACTTCTTTCATAGCCAGAGGACTGTGAGTCCCTCCTTGATGATTGATGTATGCCACAGTTGTGACATTGTCTGTCTGAAAACAAATGAACGACTCTCTCTTCAGAAGAGGCCAAGACTGAAGAGCTCTGAAAATTGCACGGAGTTCCAAAATATTGATCGGTAATCTCATCTCCTGAGATTCCCAAACCCCTTGTGCCGTCAGAGACCCCCCACACAGCTCCCCAACCTGTAAGACTTGCATCTGTTGAGATTATAGTCCAGGTCGGAAGAACAAAAGAAGCCCCCTGAATTAAACGATGGTGATCTGTCCACCACGTCAGAGAATGTCTTACAATCGGTTTTAAAGATATTAATTGAGATATCTTTGTGTAATCCCTGCACCATTGGTTCAGCATACAGAGCTGAAGAGGTCGCATGTGAAAACGAGCAAAGGGGATCGCGTCCGATGCAGCAGTCATAAGACCTAGAATTTCCATGCATAAGGCTACCGAAGGGAATGATTGTGACTGAAGGTTTCGACAAGCTGAAATCAATTTTAGACGTCTATTGTCTGTCAAAGACAGAGTCATGGACACTGAATCTATCTGGAAACCCAAAAAGGTTACCCTTGTCTGAGGAATCAATGAACTTTTTAGTGAATTGATCCTCCAACCATGATCTTGAAGAAACAACACAAGTCGATTCGTATGAGATTCTGCTAAATGTGAAGACTGAGCAAGTACCAAGATATCGTCCAAATAAGGAAATACCACAATACCCTGTTCTCTGATTACAGACAGAAGGGCACCGAGAACCTTTGTAAAAATTCTTGGAGCTGTAGCTAGGCCAAACGGCAGAGCCACAAACTGGTAATGCTTGTCCAGGAAAGAGAATCTCAGAAACTGATAGTGATCTGGATGAATCGGAATATGCATCCTGTAAATCTATTGTAGACATATAATGCCCTTGCTGAACAAAAGGCAGGATAGTCCTTATAGTTACCATTTTGAATGTTGTTATCCTTACATAACGATTCAATATTTTTAGATCCAGAACTGGTCTGAAGGAATTCTCCTTCTTTGGTACAATGAAGAGATTCGAATAAAACCCCAGCCCCTGTTCCAGAACTGGAACTGGCATAATTACCCCAGCCAACTCTAGATCTGAAACACATTTCAGAAATGCTTGAGCTTTCACTGGGTTTACTGGGACACAGGAAAGAAAAAATCTCTTTGCAGGAGGTCTTATCTTGAAACCAATTCTGTACCCTTCTGAAACAATGTTCTGAATCCAAAGATTGTGAACAGAATTGATCCAAATTTCCAGCTGGGCTGGAATGAGGGCCGCACCTTCATGTGGACTTAGAAGCTGGCTTTGCTTTTCTAGAAGGCTTGGATTTATTCCAGACTGGAGATGGTTTCCAAACTGAAACTGCTCCTGAGGATGAAGGATCAGGCTTTTGTTTTTTGTTGAAACGAAAGGAACGAAAACGATTATTAGCCCTGTTTTTACCCTTAGATTTTTTATCCTGTGGTAAAAAAGTTCCTTTCCCTCCAGTAACAGTTGAGATAATAGAATCCAACTGAGAACCAAATAATTTATTACCCTGGAAAGAAAGGGAAAGTAGAGTCGATTTAGAAGACATATCAGCATTCCAAGTTTTAAGCCATAAAGCTCTTCTAGCTAAAATAGCTAGAGACATAAACCTGACATCAACTCTGATAATATCAAAAATGGCATCACAGATAAAATTATTAGCATGTTGAAGAAGAATAATAATATTCTGAGAATCATGATCTGTTACTTGTTGCGCTAAAGTTTCCAACCAAAAAGTTGAAGCTGCAGCAACATCAGCCAATGATATAGCAGGTCTAAGAAGATTACCTGAACACAGATAAGCTTTTCTTAGAAAGGATTCAATTTTCCTGTCTAAAGGATCCTTAAAGGAAGTACCATCTGCCGTAGGAATAGTAGTACGTTTAGCAAGGGTAGAAATAGCCCCATCAACTTTAGGGATTTTGTCCCAAAACTCTAATCTGTCGGACGGTACAGGATATAATTGCTTAAAACGTTTAGAAGGAGTAAATGAATTACCCAAATTATTCCATTCTCTGGAAATTACTTCAGAAATAGCACCAGGAAAAACTTCTGGAATAACCACAGGAGATTTAAAGACCTTATCTAAACGTTTAGATTTAGTATCAAGAGGACCAGAATCCTCAATTTCTAATGCAATTAGGACTTCTTTAAGTAAAGAACGGATAAATTCCATTTTAAATAAATATGACGATTTATCAGCATCAACCTCTGAGACAGAATCCTCTGTATCAGAAGAATCATTAGAATCAGAATGATGATGTTCATTTAAAAATTCATCTGTATAAGTTTTAAAAGACTTTTTATGTTTACCAGAAGGAGGAATAACAGACATAGCCTTCTTAACCCCTTAATGACCGCAGCACTTTTCCATTTTCTGTCCGTTTGGGACCAAGGCTATTTTTACATTTCTGCAGCGTTTGTGCTTAGCTGTAATTTTCCTCTTACTCATTTACTGTACCCACACATATTATATACCGTTTTTCTCGCCATTAAGTGGACATTTTAAAGATACCATTATTTTCATCATATCTTATAATTTACTATAAAAAAATGATATAATATGAGGAAAAAATGGAAAAAAACACACTTTTTCAAACTTTGACCCCCAAAATCTGTTACACATCTACAACCACCAAAAAACACCCATGCTAAATAGTTTCTAAATTTTGTCCTGAGTTTAGAAATACCCAATGTTTACATGTTCTTCGCTTTTTTTGTAAGTTATAAGGCAATAAATACAAGCAGCACTTTGCTATTTCCAAACCCCTTTTTTTCAAAATTAGCGCTAGTTACATTGGGACACTGATATCTTTCAGGAATCCCTGAAAATCCCTTAACATGTATATATTTTTTTTTAGAAGACACCCCAAAGTATTGATCTAGGCCCATTTTGGTATATTTCATGCCACCATTTCACCGCCAAATGCAATCAAATAAAGAAAATTGTTCACTTTTTCACAATTTTTTTGACAAACTTTAGGTTTCTCACTGAAATTATTTACAAACAACTTGTGCAATTATGGCATAAATGGTTGTAAATTATTCTCTGAGATCCCCTTTGTTCAGAAATAGCAGACATGTATGGCTTTTGTTGTTGCTTTTTGGTAATTAGAAGGACGCTAAATGCCACTGCGCACCACAAGTGTATTATGCCCAGCAGTGAAGGGGTTAATTAGGGAGCATGTAGGGAGCTTCTAGGGTTAATTTTAGCTTTAGTGTAGTGTAGTAGACAACCCAAAGTATTGATCTAGGCCCATTTTGGTATATTTCATGCCACCATTTCACCGCCAGATGCGATCAAATTAAAAAAAACGTTAAATTTTTCACAATTTTAGGTTTCTCACTGAAATCATTTACAAGCAGCTTGAGCAATTATGTCACAAATGGTTGTCAATGCTTCTCTGGGATCCCCTTTGTTCAGAAATAGCAGACATATATGACTTTGGCGTTGCTTTTTGGTAATTAGAAGGCCGCTAAATGCCGCTGCACATCACACGTGTATTATGTCTAGCAGTGAAGGGGTTAATTAGGTAGCTTGTAGGGAGCTTGCAGGGTTAATTTTAGCTTTAGTGTAGAGATCAGCCTCCCACCTGACACATCACACCCCCTGATCCCTCCCAAACAGCTCCCTTCCCTCCCCCACCCCACAATTTTCCCCGCCATCTTAAGTACTGGCAGAATGTCTGCCAGTACAAAAATAAAGGGAATCTTTGTTTTTTTTTTTAAAAAAAATTGTATAGCATATTTACATATGCTGCTGTTTAGGATCCCCCTTAGCCCCCAACCTCCCTGATCCCCCCTCAAACATCTCTCTAACCATCCCCCTTTGCCTTTTTGGGGGCCATCTTGGGTACTGGCAGCTATCTGCCAGTACCCAATTTGCAGAAAAAAATGTTGTTTTTTATTTTTCCCCATTTTTTTTTCTGTAGTGTAGCTTCCCTCCCACATACTAACCCAACACCCCCTGATTTCGCTTTTTATTTTTATTAATTTTTAGGTTTTAGAACCCTGATGAGCAAATCCTTTTTCTGTAGTGTAGCGGTTCCCACCCGCTCCCTCCCGTGCACGCGCACGCCCCCTCCCTCCCTATCGTGCACGGGCGCCCCTGGTCATCCCCGCCCACGATCCCGCCCCCTCCACATCACTGGGCCCATCGATGGCCGCCACCCGCCTCCCACGTCGGCTCCCACCCACCAACGATACCGGCCATCGATGTCCGGTGCAGAGAGGGCCACAGAGTGGCTCTCTCTGCATCGGATGGCCATACATGGTTATTGCAGGATGCCTCCATATCAAGGCATCACTGCAATAACCGGAAAGCAGCTGGAAGCGAGCAGGATCGCTTCCAGCTGCTTTCCACACCGAGGACGTGCAGGGTACGTTCTCAGGCATTAACTGCCTTTTTTTTGAGGACGTACCCTGCACGTCCTCGGTCATTAAGAGGTTAATGGATTCAGAAACAAAATCTCTTATGTTATCAGGAACACTCTGAACATTAGATGTTGATGGAACTGCAACAGGTAATGGTACTTTAATAAAGGAAATATTTTCTGCATTAACAAGTTTGTCATGACATTTAATACAAACAACAGCTGGAGGAACAACTACCAAAAGTTTACAGCAGATACACTTAGCTTAGTTACTTGTCTTCTATAGGGTTTGGTATACGAGTCAGATTAAAGTATAGCGGTGGGTTGTAAAATTCTTTCATGGAATGTGGGGGGGATATCCTCTCCCGCGAAGCGCAAATTGGTTATTAAAACACTGGCGGTAGAAAATCCAGATGTCGTTTGTTTACAAGAGACGCACTTAGACGCAATAGAAGCTCTAAAGCTTAAAATGAAATGGGTTGGCGAGGTATTAGCCTCATCTTTTCCTTCGAAAAAACGAGGAGTTGCGGTCCTATTGCATAAAGATTTGGATTATCAAATTATCAAAGTGGAGTTTGACTCTACGGCCCGATATATGTTGCTACAGCTGTTGATAAATTCTGTCAAATACATATTCTGCAATATTTATGCCCCCAATAAATTCTCAGTTAAATTTTGGGACCGGATTCAAAATATAATTTTCCCCTTTCAAAGGGAGAATTTAATTATTTGTGGGGATTTTAATGTTACTCTGTGTCCGGAATTGGACCGTTTCTCAAAAAAGAATTACGCTAAATACAAGTATCAAGCTAAATACTTTAAAAAATTTTGTAGTAAGTTGTCATTGACGGATATATGGCTTTAACAAAACCCGTTAACTAGAGCATATACATGTGAATCTAAGTCGTGCAGGACCTTTTCGAGGATAGATTTTTTTTTAATCTCTGAAGCGTTGACAGTCTTCTAGTTTAAATCTGGAATTGGGGAATTCCAGATATCAGATCACGCTATAATTTCTTTATCTATTCTCGACACGCAGGAGGTACGTTTACCAACACAGGTCTTTGGTTTCCCCCGTTTCTTATACACTAACCCGAGCTTCCTATCTTGGATTAAGACTATCTGGCAGGAGTATGTATCATTTAACGCGAATTACAGTCATAAAACGGAGGTTTATTGGGAGGCGGCTAAAGCTGTGATCCGAGGCAAAATTATAGCTCATATGAGTATGCGCTCAAAAAAAATCAAGGAACAGGGGAGTTCCCTTGTTACAAGAATTAGAGCAGCGTACAGGGATATTCAGTTGGATCCCTCTTTAAGGAACTGGGCAGTGTATCTTGAGGCCAGAAAGGAGAGAGAGATTTTTATAAGACAGAAATCTTTGGAGGAAGATGCTAGATTGAATCTTAAATATAGGAGTTTTCACGGGTGTTCGGCGAAGCATCTATCTCGCCTGGTTAAGAATAGAAAAAAGAGAAATTATATTGCAGTAATAAAAAAGGGCGAGGACAGATTTTTTAAGCCAGCAGAGATTGCTCAGGAATTTTACAGCTATTATCTAGAACTATATTCGGCCGTCACCTTCGATCGTGACAGCCTAGAGTCTTTCTGGTCTGCAATAAGTATCTCAAAGATACAAGCAGAAGAGTTGGCTATGCTGAATCAGCCGATATCGCATGAGGAGATTGGTATTGCTATTGATAATCTTAAGCTTAATAAAGCCGCTGGCCCTGATGGGCTCCCGGCCGAATTTTATAAATTATTAAAGGAAGAACTGCTGTCACCATTAGAGGCTTTATTCAACAATTATTATCTTTCGGATAATGGGATTTCTGATAATTTTGCGGCAGCCAATATTTCTCTCATTGCGAAAAAAAATAAAAATCCTGAGGATATGGCCTCATACAGGCCAATATCAGTGCTCAATACTGATTACAAGCTTCTTGCTAGTATTATTGCCTCCAGATTGAATCGTTGTCTGCAGGATCTGATCCATCAGGATCAGACTGGCTTTATGACCTCTAGAAACTCGTCGCGGAATATACGCAAGGTTACTACGTTTTTAGATTTTATGTCGAATTTGACACCAGAGCCTAGTAACGACGGAATTTTTGATTCAGCAGTCTTAACCCTCGACGCAGTCAAGGCTTTTGACTCTATTGTCTGGGAGCATCTATTCTGTTCACTGCGGAAATTCGGCTTTTCTGGTAACTTTAACCTCTTCATTCATAAGATTTATTGCAAACCGATTTCTTTTCTTTTGGTTAATGGGATACGTTCACAGGGGATTGTCTTACAGCGTGGCACCAGGCAGGGGTGTCCATTATCCCCCCTCTTGTTTAACGTGGCCTTAGAACCCTTAGCGGTCAGATTCCGTGAGGTTTTAACAGGAATTTCTCTGGGTCCTCACCGTTTAAAAACGCTTCTCTATGCGGATGATATGCTGATATTTGTAGATAAGCCTTTGCAATCGATCCCAGTTATTCTCCAACTCCTGGCACAGTTTAGTTCCTTCTCCGGTTATCGGATGAATTTGGAGAAGAGTGAACTCATGTATATGGGTAATAACTCACTTTGCCTGGGAAAATTCCCTTTCAAAGTTGTTAACGCAATTAATTATTTGGGGCTTGAGCTGCATAAAAATCCGAAATTATGGTATAGTGCGAATGTTGTCCCTTTACTGAAAAAAATTAAAATAGATCTGCAATTATGGGCTTCTTTTCCTTTATCAATTTCGGCAAAGGTAAATCTAATAAAAACGATTGTTTTTCCCCGTCTTCTGTATGTGTTACAGAATCTTCCTCTCTTCATTTCTAATGCAGACATTAGGAATTTATATAGTTGTTTTTCCAAATTTATCTGGAAAGATAAGAGACCCAGGATAGCATTAGCTAAGCTGATGCAGAAATCAAACTGCGCCGGGTTGGCCCTGCCCGATGTTAGGCTTTATAACACGGCGGCGTTGGTGAAATTCGCCATGGATTGGGTAGCGGATTCCGACAGGTTAGCAGTTAGTCAAGAGGAAGCCTTTTACACTCGCCCGTTTGCGCTCAGGGCACTGTTACATTGTAATACAAAACAGCTGCCCTCTAACATCAGTAGACTGATATCTTTTAAAAATGTCGTAGTTGCGTGGCAGAAGTTTTGTATTTGTCTTGGAGTAGATCCCTCTGTCTCAGAATACCTTCCGATTCAGGGTAATCCGAACTTCATCCCGGGCTTATATCATAAGGTGTTTAAAGCATGGGGAAATAAAGGCTTGTTATTGGTTAAGCAATTATTGGGGGCTGATAATTTGATCCAGTCTGCTGAGTCTTTGTTTCAAACTTATGACCTTCCAAGGTCCGATTTATTTGCCTATTTTCAGATTCGCCATTTTATGCGTGAACAAAACTGGGAGAATAGTGTGCCATTAGAATGGTCCCTCATTAGAGCTTTAATTAAGAAATTTAATATGGGAAGCTCCTCTATTTCTTTAATGTATGATATTATGCTTTCTAAACTAAGTGATAAGTACCTGCACAATATATGTAATTGGTTGCTTCCGGTTATTACTGATATTACCGAGGAGAGGATCATTCAGAGTTGTAACACGGCGCATAAATGTAGGATCTCGATGTCCTGGAAGGAATCGCATATGAAGCTTTTGAATAATTTTTATTTGCACCCTCTGAAACTACAAAAATTTTCTGATATTGGAACAAATATCTGTCCCAGATGCTCAAATTCTAGGGCTGATTTATTTCATATGTTTTGGTCCTGTCCCAAAATTAATCAGTTGTGGCATAAATTGGGTCACTGGTTTAATACATTGTATGGGGTAAATTTTGTTCTCACACTCCAAGATGTCATTTTACTAATTACAGAAACACACAGAAACTTGGGGCCATTGACTTGTATTTTGAATACGATTATTTTAGCTGTGCGTCATCTTGTCTTATTAAATTGGAAATCGAAGAGAGCACCGAGCCTTGAGAGGTCTTTGAAAGAAATCCAAGGTCAAATTATATTTGAGTCATATCATCTTTTGGAAGCATCTGAGAAGAGAACCAAGGAGTTCTTGCTGGGATGGTTACCAATTATCTTATCATATCCGCTTCGGGTACAAAGGCAGATTCTCGCCCCGGTGCGATCAACGGCCTGCTTTGCTGAATTAGTGTTACTAGGGAAATTCCCGGCATCCTGGTTAGACTCGGCGGTCTAATCGGGCGTATATTTGCAGTTGTATTTTGGTTGGGGAGTGGGTGCAAGGTATTATCTCGTCAGTGGGGCGCGTGGAGGGGGGATTTAGGGGCTCTTTTCCCTTTTTTATTTTTATTTTTGTTCCAGGTACACTTTGATATTGCAGGTGTAATGTTTTATTTAAGATAAAGAAAAAGGAAAAAAAAGAAAGGCTGATGATATATAATGCAACGGTATATGTATTATGTGGTGATACAGAGTGAATATGTTTTTGACAAAAGAAATACCAGAAAATTGGAGCCTGTGTTATTGATTGATTCGGTTCACTGCTATTGTATTATTGTTTTTTTTTTTTTTTTGTTTTTTTCTTGTTTTGCTGTTTTGTTTGTATCTGTACACTTCAGCCTTGTTTTTCTTTGAATAATATGATTTGATAAATCAATAAAAAGAATTATAAAAAAAAAAAAAAGGAACACTCTGAACATTAGATGTTGATGGAACTGCAACAGGTAATGGTACTTTACTAAAGGAAATATTTTCTGCATTAACAAGTTTGTCATGACATTTAATACAAACAGCTGGAGGAACAACTACCAAAAGTTTACAGCAGATACACTTAGCTTTGGTAGTTCCAGCACCAGGCAGCGATTTTCCAGTAGTATCTTCTGACTCAGTTGCAACGTGTGACATCTTGCAATATGTAATAGAAAAAACAACATATAAAGCAAAATTGATCAAATTCCTTAAATGACAGTTTCAGGAATGGGAAAAAATGCCAGTGAACAAGCTTCTAGCAACCAGAAGCAAAAAATAACGAGACTTAAATAAAGTGGAGACAAAAATTGACGCCCACATTATTTGGCGCCTAAATGCTATTAGCGCCAAAAATGACGCCACATCAGGAACGCCGACATTTTTGGCGCGAAAAACGTAAAAAATGACGCAACTTCCGGCGACACGTATGATGCCGGAAACAGAAAAAAAAATTCGCGCCAAGAATGACGCAATAAAATGAACCATTTTCAGCCCCCGCGAGCCTAACAGCCCACAGGGAAGTCAAATTTTAAGGTAAGATAAAAATGATATATTTAAATGCATTATCCCAAATATGAAACTGACTGTCTGAAATAAGGAAATGTTGAACAGCCTGAGTCAAGGCAAATAAATGTTTGAATACATATATTTAGAACTTTATAAAAAAGTGCCCAACCATAGCTTTAGAGTGTCACAGAAAATAAGACTTACTTACCCCAGGACACTCATCTACATGTTGTAGAAAGCCAAACCAGTACTGAAACGAAAATCAGCAGAGGTAATGGTATATATATATAAGAGTATATCGTCGATCTGAAAAGGGAGGTAAGAGATGAATCTCTACGACCGATAACAGAGAACCTATGAAATAGACCCCGTAGAAGGAGATCATTGAATTCAAATAGGCAATACTCTCCTCACATCCCTCTGACATTCACTGCACGCTGAGAGGAAAACCGGGCTCCAACCTGCTGCGGAGCGCATATCAACGTAGAATCTAGCACAAACTTACTTCACCACCTCCATAGGAGGTAAAGTTTGTAAAACTGATTTGTGGGTGTGGTGAGGGGTGTATTTATAGGCATTTTGAGGTTTGGGAAACTTTGCCCCTCCTGGTAGGAATGTATATCCCATACGTCACTAGCTCATGGACTCTTGCTAATTACATGAAAGAAAGAGGGGCTTAAAGAGGTCCGTAAGGACATAAATGAGCTGGGCAGTAGAGTGGAATGCCTGGAAGAAGGGTCGGAGCATATGAATGCAGAATTTGAACTGATGTCTAGACAACTGACCCAGCAACACTCCACCATAGATAGCCTACAAACACATATAGAAGATCTAGATAACAGGGGTAGGAGGCAGAATCTTCGAATTAGAGGAATCCCCGAGAGTATCCAGCAGCAAAACCTCGACGAATACTTGCAAAAAATGTTTTCCTCACTACTGGGATCAGACCAAGCAGATCAGTTGCCGCTAGACAGAGCTCATAGAGCGCTACGACCGATGCCCAGAGATACAGACCCACCAAGGGATGTAATCCTTAAGTTTCAATTATATAAGGATAAAGAAAAAGTACTTGCAGCTGCCAGGAAGTCCCAAAACCATAACTTCGAAGGGCAGCAACTTCAGATCTACGCGGATCTTAGCCCACTTACGCTAGCAAAAAGAAGGGAGGCAAGATTCCTGACCCAGCACTTACAATCACTAAAAATTCAGTATAGGTGGGGGTTCCCCTTCAGTCTGCGGGTCACCAGAGGGACCCAAACCTTCATATACAGAAATATTGAAGATGTGGAAGAATTCTGCAAAGACCTAAATATCCCCCCACCATCGCTCCCAAAGCTCCAGGAAGATCTGAGGGAACCCTCAACTTCAGACACAGCTCTACCAAAGACCCAAAGACTATGATGGACCAAAGTGAACAGAAAGAGAAATAGGATTGGATCAGACATTACGAAATAATCCACTCTCTCCCAACCAGTTATCTGAAGGAGTGAAATTAAAAGCCAAAAGTTAGTAAGAAAGTCCGGCATTAGCTGGTGTTTCTCGATGCCTGAATCTTGGAAGAGCCTTGCCGTCCAGCATGGAAAGAGACCTGGACTCTAGAGGTCATAAGTTTAAGTTTTCAATTTAATTGGTTATTGCCTTGTTTTAAGTGTTGACCCTGTTTTCTCTAGTCTGTGGTTGCAATACGCAAAATATATTTTTCATATATCTATATACTGAAAGCTATAAAGTTTAGTTAATTACTTTGCTGCTAAGTGAAAAGTAGAATTATAACATTCTTCTTATCTCCCTTAGTTTTCAAACTTACCCTAGAATTATTTGTAAATTCATTAGTCTTTTAGTTTACCAATGACATAGCATTGTTTACTAATGCCTTTAGTCCTGTATATGGCTCTTACGAACAGAGCTATTTGCATTGTTAATGTCGTCAGATATGCACAGCACATATATTGGTATATTATGCTTATTATTTGTTCTTAACTTCTGTTTTCTTCTTCTTTCTTCCTTTTACCGACAGCTACTTGCCCTTCCTTTCCCCTATCCCATTTTACTCTCCTCAGTCCTAGAAGTGGATCCTGCTAGTGTTTCATATGTGAAGTTCGCAGTCCGTGGGTCACTGACAAGGTATTTTGGAGTTTGGAGGATACTCACTTATCTGCATAAAACAGTGTCCCTAAATATGTACATACTCAACGTAGCCAAATCTAAGGGAAAAATACACAATGGCCCATCCTAAATTGAAGATACTGTGCCAAAATGTCAAGGGACTTAATTCGCCCACTAAGCGTTCCATTGCCCTTAATTGGTTTCATAAGCATGAGGGAGATATAGTGTTCTTGCTGGAGACACACTCTGTCTAAAATCAGGCCCCCAGTTGCTCATCTAGACACTATCCTTTAGGCTATTTCAGTCATAATACGGAAAAGAAAAGCGGGGTGGGAATATTGTTACATAAGAGGCTTCCCTTCCAGCTCAGCTCCCAGCACTCTGACGGCGAGGGCAGGATGCTGATTTTAGTAGGCACACTATACAATCAATGTGTTACTCTAGTTAACCTATATGTACCCAATAGAGGTCAGGCAAAATTTATAAAAAAATCTCTAGAGACATTGGCACCGGTTGCTAAAGGAGTCGTACTCCTGGCCGGGGATTTTAATGTAGCCCTGTCCCCCAAACCTGACTGCTTGCACGACCGAAGTAGTGTCCCTCTATCAACGCTTCAAAACATAAACTCTAACCTGAAATTGCATTCCCTCATAGATGTATGGAGACAACTCCACCCACAAAACAAAGAGTACACCTTTTACTCCTATCCACAGAAAACCTCTTCGAGGATTGACTACTTCTTCCTCAATCAACTCAGCTTACATCTAGCGGATGCCGCATATATTTCACCAACACCCTGGTCTGACCACTCTATGCTAAATTTAGAACTCTTATGGCCCTCAGCTCCCCTAACTCAATTCTGTTGGAGGCTTGATGAAACCCTGCTTAAAAATCCTCTTATAACTGACAAAATATTAAAAGCTCTCTCAGAATATTTTACTCATACTTCATACTACTTCAAAGCGACACTATCAGCTCAAAAGTAGTCTGGGAGGCTCATAAAGCAGTTATCAGGGGGGAGATCTTAAAACACAAAGCTTGCTTAACAAAATCTAGGAGACAGGAATATAGTAACCTCTTAAATAGACTAAAGGAGTTGGATAACAGACAAAATAGTTCCCCCTGGGACACAGCCGTAATTGCAGAACTGACTAAAGCCAGATCTGAGTTAAACTCATACTTAAACAAAGAAGCTTTGAGGAAAGCTTTCTACCTAAAAAAATGTATTTTACTGAAGGCAATAGATCAGGTAAATTATTGGCCAGGGCCCTGAGACAAAGAACACTTCACTCATTCATACATCGATTATCTAGTCCTGACGATATGGACATTACAGACAGTAGGGGGATAGCAGCTGCATTTCGGAATTATTACCATTCACTATATAACCTCCCGCCAGTCGACACTCCACAGGATATCCAAATGATGGAGTTGTATATTGACAATGCTAACCTCCCTACCCCCTTTCAAAAGTAGATTCGGAATTCTTAGATGCACCAATAGATTTGTCAGAAGTCTTGCACGCAATTGAGTCTCTCTCGTCGCATAAAAGTCCGGGTCCAGACCGATTCTCAAATCAATATTAAAAAAAATTTAAACAGTTTATTGCACCACACTTAGTAAAAGTCTTTCAAGACAAGGATGGAGGCTTTTTCTCGTGTGAAATGCTGTCAGCCCACATCACCCTCATTCACAAATTAGGCAAGACCCCGACAGACCCTGGAAGTCACCGCCCCATTTCCCTTATAAATACAGATGCAAAAATCTACGCCAAAATATTGGCAAATATATTGAATAAACTCTCGCCACAGCTTATTCATGTAGACCAGGCTGGCTTTATTCCGCGTCGGGAGGCCAGGGACAACACGATCAGGACTCTTCACCTAATAGATCACGTCCACAGTTCAGGGGTAGAAATGGTCCTATTCTCCACCGACGCGGAGAAAGCCTTTGACCGAATCAACTGGTCATATCTTAAGTCCGCATTAAGTGGATTTGGGGTTGGTGACCTCATGATAAAGAGGATATTTAGTCTATATAGGGACCCTACAGCCGGAATAAAAGTCAACGGGGTTATCTCAGACCCTTTATTTATTAAGAATGGTACCAGGCAGGGGTGCCCGCTCTCACCCTTGCTGTTCGCCATGGCTATGGAGCCTCTAGCAGGACATATTAGGCAAAATCAGGAAATTAAGGGGGTGGTTATAGGACCCAATGACTACAAAATAAGCTTATACGTGGACGACATCCTCTTGACATTGACAGAACCCGCTAGCTCACTACCTCCACTATTACAGGAGTTCCAGAACTTTGGTAAACTATCCCACTTCCTCATCAACAGTCAGAAATCAAACATCTTTGCATGAATCCAAAAATGTTTGCAGAACTCTCTAAGATATGTCCGTATCAGTTACAGAAACAGCATATCAAATACTTAGGGATTAACTTAACTCCTAAAATTACTTCCCTTTTTCAGTCCAATTATATCCCACTGCTCAAGAGCATTCAAAAAGAGTGCCAGACCTGGCAACAGAAACCCTTCTCTTGGTGGGGGAGAATTCAGATAGTTAAGATGTCTATCCTGCCACGAATCCTTTATATGTTACAAACAGTGCCAATTAATTTACCAAACTCTTATTTAACCCAACTACAAACAACCTTAAATAGGTTTGTGTGGAACAGGCAAAAACCTAGAGTAGCTAGGAACACTCTGTATAGATCTAGGCACAATGGAGGGCTAGGTATGCCACACATTCTGCGGTTCTACCAAGCTAATGTACTACAACGCATCCTAGATTGGCACACGAGGAAAGAGGACAAGGCCTGGATACCTTTGGACTCCCATATCTTCAGATCAACTGATATAGGCCCCTTATGTTGACTCCCATCTAGGTGTAGGTCTTATCGAGTCAAAACGTCCCCACTTTATAGACACATCTTCTCAACCTGGGATAATATCATTAAAACCTCACCTGGAATCTCTACCCCCTTTTCCCCTATGTCCCCGATCTATCAAAACACAGAGCTATTGGCAAATTTATTTACGGCTACCAATAACACAAGCTTTACAGACCTAGGCCTTTCCTCTCCTCTGACGGACCTGTTACAGCATGGGAAGCTGAAACCTATACACGAGTTGACAGACATTTTGGGTAGGGCGTATACCAACTGGTTAAAAACATAATTTATGCTTACCTGATAAATTTATTTCTCTTGTAGTGTACCCAGTCCACGGATCATACATTACTTATGGGATATTCTCCTTCCCAACAGGAAGTTGCAAGAGGATCACCCACAGCAGAGCTGCTATATAGCTCCTCCCCTAACTGCCATATCCAGTCATTTGACCGAAACAAACAGAGAAAGGAGAAACCATAGGGTGCAGTGGTGACTGTAGTTTAATTAAATTTTAGACCTGCCATAAAATGACAGAGCGGGCCGTGGACTGGATACACTACAAGAGAAATAAATTTATCAGGTAAGCATAAATTATGTTTTCTCTTGTTAAGTGTATCCAGTCCACGGATCATCCATTACTTATGGGATACCAATACCAAAGCTAATGTACACGGATGATGGGAGGGACAAGGCAGGGATTAAGCGTAAGGAACCACTGCCTGAAGAACCTTTCTCCCAAAAACAGCCTCCGAAGAAGCAAAAGTATAACATTTGTAAAATTTTGAAAAAGTGTGAAGCGAAGACCAAGTCGCGGCCTTGCAAATCTGTTCAACAGAGGCCTCATTTTTAAAGGCCCAGGTGGAAGCCACAGCTCTAGTAGAATGAGCTGTAATTCTTTCAGGGGGCTGCTGTCCAGCAGTCTCATAGGCTAGGCGTATAATACTCCGAAGCCAAAAGGAAAGAGAGGTTGCCGAAGCTTTTTGACCTCTACTCTGTCCAGAATAAACGACAAACAGGGAAGATGTTTGACGAAAATCTTTAGTAGCTTGTAAGTAAAACTTCAAGGCACGGACTACGTCCAGATTATGTAAAAGACGTTCCTTCTTTGAAGAAGGATTAGGACACAATGATGGAACAACAATCTCTTGATTGATATTCTTGTTAGAAACCACCTTAGGTAAAAACCCAGGTTTGGTACGCAGAACTACCGTATCTGCATGAAAAATCAGATAAGGAGAATCACATTGTAAGGCAGATAGCTCAGAGACTCTCCGAGCCGAGGAAATAGCCATCAAAAACAGAACTTTCCAAGATAAAAGCTTAATATCAATGGAATGAAGGGGTTCAAACGGAACTCCTTGAAGAACTTTAAGAACCAAGTTTAAGCTCCATGAGGGAGCAACAGGTTTAAACACAGGCTTAATTCTAACCAAAGCCTGACAAAATGCCTGGACGTCTGGAACTTCTGCCAGACGCTTGTGCAAAAGAATAGACAGAGCAGAAATCTGTCCCTTCAAGGAACTAGCTGATAATCCTTTGTCCAAACCCTCTTGGAGAAAGGACAATATCCTAGGAATCCTAACCTTACTCCATGAGTAATTCTTGGATTCACACCAGTAAAGATATGTACGCCATATCTTGTGATAGATTTTCCTGGTAACAGGCTTTCGTGCCTGTATTAAGGTATCAATGAGTGACTCGGAGAAGCCACGCTTTGATAGAATCAAGCGTTCAATCTCCATGCAGTCTCAGAGAAATTAGATTTGGATGATTGAAAGGACCTTGTATTAGAAGGTCCTGTCTTAGAGGCAGAGTCCATGGTGGAAAGGATGACATGTCCACTAGGTCTGCATACCAGGTCCTGCGTGGCCACGCAGGCGCTATTAGAATCACCAATGCTCTCTCCTGTTTGATTTTGGCAATCAGTCGAGGGAGCAGAGGAAACGGTGGAAACACATAAGCCAGGTTGAAGAACCAAGGCGCTGCTAGAGCATCTATCAGCGTCGCTTCTGGGTCCCTGGACCTGGATCCGTAACAAGGAAGCTTGGCGTTCTGGCGAGACGCCATGAGATCCAACTCTGGTTTGCCCCAACGATGAATCAACTGAGCAAACACCTCCGGATGGAGTTCCCACTCCCCCGGGTGAAAAGTCTGACGACTTAGAAAATCCGCCTCCCAGTTCTCCACGCCTGGGATATGGATTGCTGACAGGTGGCAAGAGTGAGTCTCTGCCCAGCGAATTATTTTTGAGACTTCTAACATCACTAGGGAACTCCTGGTTCCCCCTTGATGGTTGATGTAAGCCACAGTCGTGATATTCTCCGACTGAAATCTGATGAACCTCAGTGTTGCTAACTGAGGCCAAGCCAGAAGAGCATTGAATATTGCTCTTAACTCCAGAATATTTATCGGAAGGAGTTTCTCCTCCTGAGTCCACGATCCCTGTGCCTTCAGGGAGTTCCAGACTGCACCCCAACCTAGAAGGCTGGCACCTGTTGTTACAATTGTCCAATCTGGCCTGCGAAAGGTCATACCCTCGGACAGGTGGACCCGAGACAACCACCAGAGAAGAGAATCTCTGGTCTCTTGATCCAGATTTAGCAGAGGGGACAAATCTGTGTAATCCCCATTCCACTGACTTAGCATGCATAATTGCAGCGGTCTGAGATGTAGGCGCGCAAATGGCACTATGTCCATTGCCGCTACCATTAAGCCGATCACCTCCATACACTGAGCCACCGAAGGGCGCGGAATGGAATGAAGAATACGGCAAGCATTTAGAAGCTTTGATAACCTTGACTCCGTCAGGTAAATTTTCATCTCTACAGAATCTATAAGAGTCCCTAAGAAGGAGACTCTTGTGAGTGGGGATAGAGAACTCTTTTCCTCGTTCACTTTCCACCCGTGCGATCTCAGAAATGCCAGAACTATCTCTGCATGAGACTTGGCAATTTGAAAGCTTGACGCCTGTATCAGGATGTCGTCTAGATACGGAGCCACCGCTATGCCTCGCGGTCTTAGAACCGCCAGAAGTGAGCCCAGAACCTTCGTAAAGATTCTCGGGGCTGTAGCCAACCCGAAGGCAAGAGCTACAAATTGGTAATGCCTGTCTAGAAAGGCAAACCTTAGGAACCGATGATGATCTTTGTGAATCGGTAAGTGAAGGTAGGCATCCTTTAAGTCCACTGTGGTCATGTACTGACCCTCTTGGATCATGGGTAGGATGGTCCGAATAGTTTCCATTTTGAAAGATGGAACTCTGAGGAATTTGTTTAAGATCTTTAGATCCAAAATTGGTCTGAAGGTTCCCTCTTTTTTGGAAACCACAAACAGATTTGAATAAAAACCCTGTCCTTGTTCCGTCCGCGGAACTGGATGGATCACTCCCATTACTAGGAGGTCTTGCACACAGCAAGGAATGCCTCTTTCTTTATCTGATTTGCAGATAACCTTGAAAGATGAAATCTCCCTTGTGGAGGGGAAGCTTTGAAGTCCAGAAGATATCCCTGAGATATGATCTCCAACGCCCAGGGATCCTGAACATCTCTTGCCCACGCCTGGGCGAAGAGAAAAAGTCTGCCCCCTACTAGATCCGTCGCCGGATAGGGGGGCGTTCCTTCATGCTGTCTTAGAGGCAGCAGCAGGCTTTCTGGCCTGCTTGCCTTTGTTCCAGGACTGGTTAGGTTTCCAGGCCTGCTTAGATTGAGCAAAAGTTCCCTCTTGTCTTGAAGCGGAGGAAGTTGATGCTGCACCTGCCTTGGAATTTCGAAAGGCACGAAAATTAGACTGTTTGGCCTTTGATTTGGCCCTGTCCTGAGGAAGGGTATGACCCTTACCTCCAGTAATGTCAGCAATAATTTCTTTCAAACCAGGCCCGAATAAGGTCTGCCCCTTGAAAGGAATGTTGAATAATTTAGACTTTGAAGTCACATCAGCTGACCAGGATTTGAGCCATAGCGCCCTACGCGCCTGGATGGCGAATCCGGAATTCTTAGCCGTTAGTTTAGTCAAATGAACAATGGCATCAGAAACAAATGAGTTAGCTAGCTTAAGAGTTCTAAGCTTGTCAACAATTTCAGTCAATGGAGCTGTATGGATGGCCTCTTCCAGGGCCTCAAATCAGAACGCCACCGCAGCAGTGACAGGCACAATGCATGCAAGGGGCTGTAAAATAAAACCTTGTTGAATAAACATTTTTTTAAGGTAACCCTCTAATTTTTTATCCATTGGATCTCAAAAAGCACAACTGTCCTCAACCGGGATAGTGGTACGCTTTGCTAAAGTAGAAACTGCTCCCTCCACCTTAGGGACAGTCTGCCATAAGTCCCGTGTAGTGGCATCTATTGGAAACATTTTTCTAAATATAGGAGGTGGGGAAAAGGGCACACCGGGCCTATCCCACTCCTTACTAATAATTTCTGTAAGCCTTTTAGGTATTGGAAAAACATCAGTACTCACCGGCACTGCATAGTATTTATCCAGCCTACACAATTTCTCTGGCACTGCAATTGTGTCACAGTCATTCAGAGCAGCTAATACCTCCCCAAGCAATACACGGAGGTTCTCAAGCTTAAATTTAAAATTAGAAATCTCTGAATCAGGTCTCCCCGAATCAGAGACGTCACCCACAGACTGAAGCTCTCCGTCCTCAGGTTCTGCATATTGTGACGCAGTATCAGACATAGCTCTTACAGCATCTACCAGCTCTGTATCTCGTCTAACCCCAGAGCTATAGCGCTTGCCTCTCAATTCAGGCAATCTGGATAATACCTCTGACAGGGTATTATTCATGATTGCAGCCATGTCCTGCAAAGTAATCGCTATGGGCGTCCCTGATGTACTTGGCGCCATATTAGCGTGCGTCCCTTGAGCGGGAGGCGAAGAGTCCGACACGTGGGGAGAGTTAGTCGGCATAACTTCCCCCTCGACAGACCCCTCTGGTGACAATTCTTTTATAGATAAAGACTGATCTTTACTGTTTAAGGTGAAATCAATACATTTAGTACACATTCTCCTATGGGGCTCCACCATGGCTTTTAAACATAATGAACAAGTATCCTCTGTTTCAGACATGTTTGTACAGACTAGCAATGAGACTAGCAAGCTTGGAAAACACTTTAAAGCAAGTTAACAAGCAATATAAAAAACGTTACTGTGCCTTTAAGAGAAACACATTTTGACAAAATTTGAAATAATTGTGAAAAAAGGCAGTTACACTAACAAAATTTTTACAGTGTATGTAACAAGTCAGCAGAGCATTGCACCCACTTGCAAATGGATGATTAACCCCTTAATAACAAAACAGAATAATAAATGACAAAAACATTTTTTAAACACAGTCACAACTGCCACAGTCTACTGTGATTGTTACCCTCCTCAAACACGACTTTGAAGCCTTTTGAGCCCTTCAGAGATGTCCTGTATCATGCAGAGGGAAGCTGAATGTCTCTGTCAGTATTTTTATCTGCACAGAAAAGCACTAAAATAGGCCCTTCCCACTCATATTGCAACAGTGGAAAGCTTCAGGAAACTGTCTCTAGGCAGAAATCAAACCAGCCATGTGGAAAAAAACTAGGCCCCAATAAGTTTTGTCACCAAACATATATAAAAACGATTAACATGCCAGAAAACGTTTTATATTACATTTTTATAAGAGTATGCCTCTCTATTAATAAGCCTGATACCAGTAGCTATCACTGCATTTAAGGCTTTACTTACATTAATCCGGTATAAGCAGCATTTTCTAGCAAATTCCATCCCTAGAAAAATATTAACTGCACATACCTTACTGCAGGAAAACCTGCACGCCATTCCCTCTCTGAAGTTACCTCACTCCTCAGAATATGTGAGAACAGCCATGGATCTTAGTTACTTCTGCTAAGATCATAGAAAATGCAGGCAGATTCTTCTTCTAAATACTGCCTGAGATAAACAGCACACTCCGGTACCATTTAAAAATAACAAACTTTTGACTGAAGAAATAAACTAAGTATAAAACACCACTCTCCTCTTACGACCTCCATCTTTGTTGAGGGTTGCAAGAGAATGACTGGATATGGCAGTTAGGGGAGGAGCTATATAGCAGCTCTGCTGTGGGTGATCCTCTTGCAACTTCCTGTTGGGAAGGAGAATATCCCATAAGTAATGGATGATCCGTGGACTGGATACACTTAACAAGAGAAATATCAACAGCTGCAGAATCTTTTGAGATTCTCCCCCCATAAGGCCTCCCTGCAGAGGCCCTTGACACGATTTGAGGTTCTCTGTAAGCAAGGCACAGCTTTGAGAGGTTCGTTATTCCTAACCAGGAAGATAATTGATGACCTGATGTATAGAGCATTACCTAGTTATACCAGAGGTTGGCATAGAGAGTTATTAGGCGAGGTACACCCGGATAGATGGGCTAGGCTCTTCAAACTTACATACAAATCATCTACATCCACACAGATTTTAGAGATGAATTACAAAATTTTGTCCAGGTGGTATCTCCCACCTGTGAGACTACAACAGATTTACGGTTCGGTATCCTGCCTTTGCTGGAGGGGCTGTGGGGAGTCCGGAACTCTCTCGCATATTTGGTGGTCCTGTCCCAAACTGTCGAGCTTCTGGACATCCATTGAGGAAGTCTTAGGTAAATTGATGGAGCCAGCATTTAAACTTACCCCATTTTTGGTGCTATTTAACGACAGGCCTAGGAGTAGATGTAAAATTAGATTACTTCTTTTCCAAATCCGCCTCAATGAAGCGAAATAACTTATAGAAGATGGAAGTCAGTGGAAATCCCCACAGTAGCGGAATGGAAATTACGGATAAATGAACTAATTCTATTAGAGGAAAATGCTTACCACAAAACGAATAGAGTAGATACAATACAAAATGTTAAATTCTACTGGGAAATGATCACCACAAATGCTGTAGACACGACAGGATAAGAGGCTGAGGAATCCCTCCCCAAATCACTACCCCTCCCCCCTCTTCCCCATCCCCCTCTTTTCTTACTTTTTCTCTCTCTTTTCTTCACTTTCCTCTTTCTTTTAAAAGCCTTGTTTAATTTTTTGAGTTATGGTTTAGTAGATTTAAAGATCACTGGAAGACTGTACAGATCTTATTACCTTTACAGCTGTAGAACAGTATTCATTTTTCTATGTCTTAATTGTTTGAAACATTTTATGATTGTCATTGTCATGTAAAACTCAATAAAAACTTATAAATAATAAAAAAAAACACACGGCGGAAGCTGTGGACTCTTCCCTTCAGAAAAAAATGAAATTATCAGGTAAGCATAATTTATATTTTTCTTCTTAAAAGGGAAGAGTCCACAGCTGCATTCATTACGGCGACCCCTTCGAAAGGCACCACAGCCTGATTACTCGACCCCCTAAAAAGTATAGACGATAGTGAAAACCCGAAGCCCAGTTAACTGCACATTAGTTACACCGCTGGCAAAGCCAAACTAAACCACTCAGTCCCAGAGTCTATCAAGCCAAAACAACCTCCGAGGAGTCAGCCCCGCGGATCATGACTCCCATGAAGGTACCCAGCCAAGACAAGGACCACTGCTATATGTCCCCAAAAAGGGGAACAGAATCTCAAGGAAAACCCAAAGGAACATTCCACTCTGCAGAACATAGAACAACCCATGGTTGTCGTACAATAGCAACGCCCAGGGAGGTTAACTCCCTTGAAACACAAGGACCAAAGAAAAAGAGATCCATACACAGGGAAACATTTCCCAAAAATGACTCAAGGAACACCCTCATATCCCTGACCCATACCCAAAGGTATTCCAGGAAACCATGAGTTCCCTGATGCCTCATATCAGATCTAGATCTGCAAGTTAGACAGCAGAGACAGCAGAAATAGGATAACAATCCCAGCAGCTAGTAAAGAGTTCTCCAAAAAGAATACCCACCGTCTGAACAGAACAGGTAGAAAGCTGACTCACTGTTTCTAAACCCAAACACCGAAGGCATTTCAAAGTTGATAACATCCAGTCAAAGTGCAATTAGCCATAGCTGGTTACACCCTCAAAGTGCAATAGCTGTAGTTGGGTTCAACTGCAAACTTTCCAAGGGCTCACAGCCCTCCGAATATCGGGCTCCAAGGAGCGCCCCTTCTCAGCACCGAACGTCAGTGGAAAAGAGGAGGACATTCAAGACCTCACACAAAGGAGAGAACCGACTCTAGAGAAAACGGTCAACCCTACATAGAGTAACCGACCCCCAATCTTCCCTCTAGGATAATGGTCCCAGCCCAAAGGCTAGTCAAGAACAAAGACAAGATTCCCAGACTCCTGGAAGAGAAAGGAAGGGTCAACATAGGAACAAAGCCCCCGGATAGAACGCTGACCGTTACAACAAACAGTATGCTACCATGAGTCAGGATAGACATTGCGCTCTGGTACGAAGCCCCCTACATGGCTGTCTTCTCTAAAAACAAGTAACACTTCCCAAGGGAAGAAGGCCCTCAGACCCTCAGCATCCATATATCAGAATCCAACAAATAGCAGGAGCCCCATAGGGATCAAACCCTCATCCTCCCGCTGCAGGAACGGAGGAACCAGTCACTACATCGAAATTCCTCTTCCAGGATTCTGGAATGCAAAAACATAATTTATGCTTAACTGATAAATTAATTTCTCTTGTGATGTATCAAGTCCACGGATTCATCCATTACTTGTGGGATATTCTCCTTCCCAACAGGAAGTGGCAAAGAGAGCACCCACACTATATAGCTCCCCCCTTAACTCCACCCCCCAGTCATTCGACCAAAGGCTAGGAAGAAAAAGGAGAAACCATAGGGTGCAGTGGTGACTGAAAGTTTCAAAAATAAAAATACAAATGCCTGTCTTAGAAAAAACAGGGCGGGCCGTGGACTCGATACATCACAAGAGAAATTAATTTATCAGGTAAGCATAAATTATGTTTTCTCTTGTAAGATGTATTGAGTCCACGGATTCATCCATTACATGTGGGATACCAATACCAAAAGCTTTAGGACACGGATGAAGGGAGGGACAAGACAGGGACCTTTAAACAGAAGGCACCACTGCTTGAAGAACCTTTCTCCCAAAAATAGCCTCCGAAGAAGCAAAAGTATCAAATTTGGAAAATTTGGAAAAAGTATGAAGCGAAGACCAAGTCGCCGCCTTACAAATCTGTTCAACAGACGCGTCATTTTTAAAAACCCATGTGGAAGCCACAGCTCTAGTAAAATGAGCAGTAATTCTTTCAGGAGGCTGCTGTCCAGCAGTCTCATAAGCCAAACGGCTTCTCAGCCAAAAAGAGAGAGAGGTAGCTGTAGCCCTTTGACCTTTCCGTTTACCAGAATAAACAACAAACAATGAAGATGTTTGACGGAAATCTTTGGTTGCTTGTAAGTAGAATTTTAAAGCACGAACCACATCAAGATTGTGCAATAAACGTTCCTCTTTTGATGAAGGATTAGGACACAAAGAAGGAACAAAAATCTCTTGATTGATATTCTTAATAGAAACAAAACTTTACAAGATAAAAGCTTAATATCTATGGAATGCATGGATTCAAAAGGAACCCCTTGAAGAACCTTAAGAACTAAATTTAAGCTCCAAGGCGGAGCAACCGATTTAAATACAGGCTTAATTCTGACCAAAGCCTGACTAAATGCTCAAACGTCTGGGACATCTGCCAGACGTTTGTGTAGTAAAATAGACAAAGCAGAGATTTGTCCCTTTAGAAAACTAGCTGATAATCCCTTCTCCAAACCCTTTTGGAGAAAAGACAAAACTCTAGGAATTCTAACCTTACTCCAAGAGTAACCTTTGGATTCACACCAATAAAGATATTTGCTCCAAATCTTATGATAGATCTTCCTGGTGACAGGCTTTCTAGCCTGAATCAGGGTATCAATGACTGACTCAGATAAACCACGCTTTGCTAAAATCAAGCATTCAATTTCCAAGCAGTCAGACGCAGAGAAATTAGATTTGGATGCGAGAACGGCCCCCGGATTAGAAGGTCCTGCCTCATTGGCAGAGTCCACGGTGGAACCGAAGACATGTCCACTAGGTCTGCATACCAAGTCCTGCGTGGCCACGCAGGAGCTATCAGGATCACCAAAGCTCTCTCCTGCTTGATTCTGGCAACCAGACGTGGGAGGAGAGGAAACAGTGGAAATACATAAGCCAGATTGAAAAAACCAAGGCACTGCTAGAACATCTATCAGAACCGCCTTGGGATCCTGAGACCTGGACCCGTAACGAGGAAGTTTGGCATTCTGACGGGACGCCATCAGATCCAAATCTGGCGTGCCCCATAGCTGAATTAGCTGGGCAAACACCTCCGGATGAAGTTCCCACTCCCCCGGATGAAAAGTCTGACGACTCAGGAAATCCGCCTCCCAGTTCTCTACTCCTGGTATGTGGATCGCTGATAGATGGCAAGAGTGATCCTCTGCCCATCTAATTATTTTGGTAACTTCCATCATCGCTAGAGAACTCCTTGTTCCTCCCTGATGATTGATATAAGCTACAGTCGTGATGTTGTCCGACTGAAACCTGATGAATTTGGCCGCAGCAAGCTGAGGCCACGCCTGAAGCATATTGAAAATCGCTCTCAGTTCCAGAATGTTTATCGGAAGAATCGATTCCTCCCGAGACCATAAACCCTGAGCTTTCAGGGAGTTCCAGACTGCACCCCAGCCTAACAAGCTGGCATCTGACGTTACTATGAGCCACTCTGGCCTGTGGAAACACATTCCCTGAGACAGGTGGTCCTGAGACAACCACCAGAGAAGAGAATCTCTGGTCTCCTGGTCCAGATGCAGTTGAGGAGAAAAATCTGCATAATCCCCATTCCACTGTTTGAGCATGCTTAGTTGCAGTGGTCTGAGATGTAGGCGGGCAAAAGGAACTACATCCACTGCCGCTACCATGAGACCGATTACCTCCATACACTGAGCCACTGATGGCCGAGGAATGGAATGAAGAGCTCGGCAAGTGGTTAAGATCTTCGATTTTCTGACCTCCGTCAGAAAAATTTTCATTTCCACCGAGTCTATCAGAGTTCCTAGAAGGAAACTTTTGTTTGAGGGAAAAGAGAACTCTTCCTTATGTACACCTTCCACCCGTGAGATCTCAGAAAAGCCAACACGGTGTCCATATGAGATTTGGCCAGCTGGAAAGTTGACGCCTGAATTAAGATGTCGTCCAGATAAGGCGCCACTGCTATGCCCTGTGGACGAAGAACCGCCAGAAGGGACCCTAGCACCTTGGTGAAAATTCTGGGAGCCGTGGCCAACCCGAAGGGAAGGGCCACAAACTGGTAATGCCTGTTTAGAAAGGCAAATCTGAGAAATTAATGATGATCTCTGTGAATAGGGATGTATAGATAAGCATCCTTTAAATCCACGGTAGTCAAATATTGACCTTCCTGGATCAGAGGAAGAATAGTCCGAATGGTCTCCATCTTGAAAGATGGAACTTTGAGGAACTTGTTTAGAATCTTGAGATCCAAGATTGGTCTGAAAATTCCCCCTTTTTTGGGAACCACAAACAGGTTTGAGTAAAATCCTAGCCCCTGCTCCTCTCTTGGGACTGGGCGGATCACCCCCATGGTATATAGGTCTTCTACACAGTGTAAGAACGCCTCTCTCTTTGGTTTGCAGACAATCAAGAATTGTGAAATCTCCCCCTTGGAAGGGAGTCCTTGAATTCCAGGAAATATCCCTGGGACACAATCTTTAAAGCCCAGGGATCGTGAACATCTCTTGCCCAAGCCTGAGCAAAGAGAGAGAGTCTGCCCCCTACTAGATCCGGTCCTGGATCAGGGGCAACCCCTTCATGCTGTCTTGGTGGCAGCAGCGGACTTCTTGGGCTGTTAACCCTTGTTCCAAGTCTGGTTAGGTCTCCAGACTGACTTGGATTGTACAAAATTTCCCTACTGCTTTGAAGTAGAGGCAGTTGAAAACGGGACCACTTTTAAAGTTCCGAAAGGAACGAAGATTATTTTGCTTAGCCCTTGTCTTAATTGATCTATCCTGAGGAAGGGCATGACCCTTCCCTCCAGTGATGTCTAAAATAATCGCTTTCAGTTCAGGCCTGAAAAGGGTCTTTCCTTTGAAAGAGATGTTCAAAAGCTTAGATTTAGATGACACATCAGCAGAACAGGACTTAAGCCATAACGCCCTGTGTGCTAAAATGGCAAGACCTGAACTTTTTGCCACTAATTTAGCCAGTTGAAATGCGGCATCTGTAATAAAAAGAATTAGCCAACTTAAGAGCCTTAATTCTATCCAAAATCTCTTCTAAAGGAGTCTCCATCTGAAGAGCCTCTTCTAGAGCCTCAAACCAGAAAGCAGCTGCAGTAGTTACAGGAACGATGCAAGCAATAGGTTGAAGAGAAAAACCTTGATGAACAAATATTTTCTTCAGAAGACCCTCTAATTTTTTATCCATAGGATCTTTGAAAGCACAACTGTCCTCAATAGGTATAGTTGTACGCTTAGACAGAGTAGAAATAGCTCCCTCCACCTTAGGAACAGTCTGCCATGAGTCCCGCAAGGTGTCAGATATAGGAAACATTTTCTTAAAAACAGGAGGGGGAGAGAACGGAATACCTGGTTTATCCCACTCGTTAGCAATAATATTTACAATCCTCTTAGGGACTGGAAAAACATCAGTGTAAACAGGAACCTCTAAATACTTATCCATTTTACACAATTTCTCTGGAACTACTATAGGGTCACAATCATCCAGAGTTGCTAATACCTCCTTAAGCAATAAACGGAGGTGTTCAAGTTTAAATTTAAAGGCCGTCATATCAGAATCTGTCTGAGGAAGCGTCTTTCCTGAATCAGAAATCTCTCCCTCAGATAACAAATCCCTCACCCTTTCAGAGCATTGTGAGGTCATATCAGATACTGCTACTATTTTTCCTTAACCCAGAACTATCCTGCTTTCCTTGTAAACCAGGCAGTTTGGATAAAACCTCTGAGGGTTGTATTCATAACTGTGGCCATGTCATGCAAAGTAAATGAACCTGACGAAATAGAGGTACCTGGCGTCACTTGTGCGGGCGTTACTGGTTGTGACACTTGTGGAGAGCTAGAAGGCGAACCCTCATTTGCATCTGACTGAGAATCATTTAAAGCTCTATTTTTAAATGCTAACATATGATCCTTATAATTTATAGACATATCAGTACATTTGGGACACATTCTAAGAGGGGGTTCCACAATGACTTCCAACATATTGAACAAGGATTTTCCTTGGTGTCAGACATGTTAAACAGGCTAACAATGCAACAAGCAAGCTTGGAAAACACTTTAATCAAAGTAAAAAAACACTAAAAAACGGTACTGTGCCTTTAAGAGAAAAAAAGGTGCACAAGTTCTGCAAAACAGTGTAAAAAAGCAGTAAACTTAATGAAATGTTTACAGTAGCATCCTACAGCCTTAGTAACTTTGCACAACTATGCAAATAACCAATTAACCCCTTAATGGCAAAACCGGATTGAAAAAACATCAAAACCAGTAAAAAAGACTTTCAGCACCCTGCCACAGCTCTGCTGTGGCTACCTGCCCTTCAGAACGATTTGTGGGAAAAAAAACCTCCTTTACAGCCCTCAAACACAGCAGGAAACCTTGGAGAAGCAGTTGGATGACTCAGAGAAAAAGAAAACTGCACAACTGAGGCCGAAAATAGGCCCCTCCCACCTCACTCATTTTTTGAGGCCTAGTAAAAGAAAACACCTGAGTGTTTTCTAAATAATTATGTGGGTTAAGAAACCCAAACACAAGCCACAATGACCCCTCAGTCCCTTACAAAAAACGTTTAAAAATGCTTTCCTTTTGAAAAATAAAAACGTTTTTATCTTTTAAAAATGGTGTCACCAGTAACAAACAAACAAGCCCTTCAAGCAAGCTGAAACTTCTATGACTTTAATCAAAGTAAATCAAATGAAATACAGCTTACCCTTCCCTCATGGGAATATTACCAGCCTTTTCTAGAATTAACACAGTCTGTCTAGAAAAATATAGCCTGAACATATCTCATATGCAGCTTAGCATGCAAACTGTTCCCCCAACCGAAGTTTTTCCTGTACTCTTCAGCAGTGGATCTTAGTTACAAAGTGCTAAGATCATAATCCTCCTTGCAGAAATCTTCATCCCTTTTCTGCCAGAGAGTAAATAGTACGCACCGGTATCATTTAAAATAACAAACTTTTGCTTGAGAAAATAAAAAACTAACATTTTTGTCACCACACTCGTTACCATTTCCTAGCAGTTAGAGTAGGCAAAGAGAATGACTGGTGGGTAGAGTTAAGGGGGGAGCTATATAGGCAGCTCTGCTGTGGGTGCTCTCTTTGCCATTTCCTGTTGGGAAGGAGAATATCCCACAAGTAATGGATGAATCCGTGGACTCGATACATCTTACAAGAGAAACCTACCCTACCATAGAGGCGAGACCCCTCGGCCATATCGCCAACCCAGGTGAGGATACCTGGAGTCTACAGGAACAGCGTAAATGCACCAGAAGACCAGTAGGGAACCGTCAGAAGGACCTAAAGCCTAAGCCACAAAACGAGGCATCTCTCACAGAGCCCCAGCCTCCACAGAGAGAGGACCGCGGGACCACAAACATCTAGTGTGAGATCGAACCGTCCACACCCATCCAAGGAGAGACATGTACCTAGGTCAGGGTCCTCAAAAAAGGAATCAAACGAAGATCCAACTTCCAGAGGAACCCTAAGCTGCCTCCTACAAGGAGGAACGCACCTCTAAGGTCCATAGACTTGGCGATCTAGCAATAGCCTCAAACCCAAGAGTCACCAAGGACTTCCATAACGGTCTAAGATTCAGCATCCAGGGCACTTGGATCTCACAGAAATCTCATAGGCAAGTGTTAATATGGGCTACACACACAGGTAAGGGAGCATCCTACACTCGAAGGCGAATAAGAACCCAGTACCCTGTTCGCCAACCGAACCTAAGGCACCGCCCACAAAGCCCTCAACGGAGCATCGAGGATAAAAGGTCAACTACCTGACCCCAGAAGGGTGGCTCTCCGTAACCGACCTCCCCCCTTCACTGACAAGCCCCAAGGCTAGAGTTGTAATGAGGACAGAAATACACCCAAACGTAGAGACCATGGTCAGACCAAGGGTAATGAAGGATTTATCTTCCAAAATCTTCTCTAAGCTTGCAACAGCTGGAGCTTTGCAGCTCCCCACAGAAGGCAGGGAACCCCTTCACACCAACTCTTAGAGTAACACAACTCTGAACAGAGAAAGAATATGCCCGTGCATACCGACCATATGATCCACCCAAGGCGGGAAGGAAGGAAACTCTGCCACCGCAATAAAATGCTTAATAGGCTAAAGAGTCAGCGTCTGGAAGACATTGAGTGAAAATGCAAATTATTTATCACTCAGCACACCAGACCACGTAGGCCACGCACATCTCCCACTCCAAGAATGGAATAACGGTTCTGAGTCCCAGGGGACCTGATGAACCATTATGATGTCTGCAAAAACAGATCCGCAACCCAAGCGAGAAGCCTGATTGGCACTCATAACCCTCGGAGGGGTTGTATTAAACAGGCCTGGAGGATCCAAGCCCGGAGTCCATAAAATAGGCCAAGAAACATTCAAAATCCAGCATAATTAATCAGCACCACAAGGGTGACATGAACCCTGGTAACAGCCGAAAAAGTATCCGACCAGTACCTGCGTGGTATAAGGACACTCTAGAACTGCCCAAAGTCCAAGAAAATTCGTCCTGAAGGATCGATAAATGAACTAGAGAAGCATAATTCTATTATTCAACAAGTGCGCAACTTCCGAGAAAGTGCCCACGTGACCCAAGTCGCAAGTATTGGTTCCAGAGAACACATCTATCCGGATCAAAAAATAAAATGAAGGCAGCACCATCGGGTGAATGCCCAAGGTGAATGAGGACAACAACGGAACCAACCGATTTAAAGCCCCATTCACCTAAGCTCAGAACTGGAACCGAAAAACATAAAGCAAAAAAAAAATGGCGATGTTAAGGAGATTGGCTCCATCTCCAAACTTCATAACCATTTTGCCATCCAGCTTCTAAGGCCTCGAATCCCTCGGCCCACTAAGACTGGAATCCTCCAACATTGCCAAAACATGTCTTAAAAGAACACGAAGACGAGCCAGCCTATAACGGAAGGCAAAATCATCCCCTTTGCCGGATCAACTGAAGACCCTGTCTCCGAGATAGGGGCCCCTGCAGCCTCAGGGGCCAACGCTTCTGCAGAAGGCCGAACTGAATCGGATGATCCCACGCTCGATGGGCCCTGGTTAACGGAACAAGAACAGTATATTAGAAATACTTCACTTGGGAGATATAAATGATTCAGCGCCATAGAAATGGCCATCCGGAACCGTGCCGTAGCCTCTTGCGGAAACAAGCCACCCTCCGGAGAAGAAGTAAAGGCCATAGGGACACCTGCTTGCGTAGCCGGGAAATGTACTGGGACACTCGCTTCACAAGTCATGGAAACCTCGGAGGCGGATGGCTCAACGCACTATAAGCTCCCTGCTTCAGGAGAAGAGAGTACTCTAGAACGGCAATCAGAACATAACTGATGGGCATTGATTACCCGGGCCATTTCATATTCATCACAAGACACATCCTCTGTATCGGAGGCATCTCTGTCGCGCATATCAGAATCCTACATATCTTGGAATAACAAAAATGACAAAACTAACTGGCACCCCTTAACTCCCCCAATGGCTGGGGCACTCACCACCTCCTGTGACCCAGACAACCCACGAGCAAGACTCTCTCGGTCGCACACAGTCAGCATACGGAAGTGAGAAACAACGTAACCGCACCCGTGGATTGTGTCATTAAAAGAAGGTTGTTATGTTCCGTAAAGGCTGTGAGCCTAAGTATAGCTACACATTTGCAGATAGAACCATATAACAAACATGATTCAATAACATAAAACAAAAGAAAGTCCCAATATAGCGCTCAAGCTAAACTGCAGATCCAATTGATATGCGGGGGCGGTATTCAAGTTCCAGAATGGCACAAATCACATTAAAGTAGGCACAGTACCTTAGTCCTCCGGTGTTTGCAATCGCTGCATAGTCTCCCGGTCTCGGTCTGTCCTCCTTGTCTGGGCCCTCCTACAATCCTTCGTCACAACCAGGTGTGACCAGTACACTCAGCTCCTTTCTAAACACAGCATCCACTTGTGGAGCTCCCCGCTAACCGCCAGCAGACCTCTGCAAGTCTGCATGTAATCCACAGCCAAAAACAGAAAAAAGGGCGAGTCGGGGCCACAGGCTTAAGAGTTTAAAAGGGTAAATTTATTGCCATAAAGTTAAAATAGTAAATTCACAGCACTAGACATAACAGGTCAGATCTGAGACAGCAGCGGTCTAACATGTTTCAGCTCACTGCCTTAATCATAGACCGTGCTGTCTCAGATTCACAGCCTCCTTAAATTACAAAATCATAGTGACGTGCAATGTCTAGGTTTAACTCCTTAATTACCTGCTAACACGTATATGCATATTATTCTCAATCCAATACAAAAGGACTATATAGATATTTAGATACAACAAAACATTACTTAGCAATAGATATATAGAGTGGTTGACAAAATGTTAAATAAACAATCTATCTATTATAGCGAAAATTCAATCTATTTAATATCAGATTGATCAGAAACATTATTTAAAGTTGTGCAGCCATATATTCGGTATTGTTAGCATAGGAATGTCATTTTCTGTATTAACATCATGACAATTAGAAGAGAAATTATCTCAATAAAAATTATAGATTCCTATGCTTAATCCTATAAATATAATTAGGCTTCCTCTTGATAACTTAGCAATGTTTTGGGAACTTAACCCCATTTTGTTATGTGTGCTTATAACTAGATGATTAGTAACAAGTTATCTCTCTAAGCTTAATATCTATTGCGGGTGTATATGTGAGACATTAGATAATAAGGGAAGGGATGTAATGCAAAATTTCTATAAAAATTGTTGGTCATTGTTAAGACCGTATGACAGTGTATAACATGAACAGAATAAGCACATATATACTCAAAAGGTGCTCATTCTGTTTAGCATCCTAGGTTTAGAGAAGTAGGAGATGGCTATATTATGTCATTGTGTCAAATGCCAAAAGAATTATCTCCAGCAGTTTATAAGATCAGTATGTATATTTAGGCCCCTAGGGGCCCTCGTTTCCAGTTTGAATATCCAAAATGCCTCGCGCATGCGAAGCAGTTTGTCTCTGTCACCCCCCCTCTATTGGGGACTCTGACCCATTCAATAACTTGCCACGATAGATTGTTAGTGCTGCTATTGTGACAAAATTTGAAGTGTTTCGCTACTTGTGAGTCAGGATCTTCTGATTTAATGTCGTAGATATGTTCCTTTATCCTCTCTCTGGCTTCCCTTGTGGTTAGGCCTACATACTGTTTTAAACATTCTTGGCACGTTACAAGGTATACTACACATGTGCTGCGACAATTTGTGCTTGCATCCATAGTAAACACCCTTTGTGTATATGTTGATTGAAAAGTTTTACCCGTTAGGGTGTAAGAGCAAGCTTTGCATCTAGTAGCACCACATCTGTAGTGGCCCTTGCATTCCAGCCAGCTTGTAGGTCTTTGTGAATTTGTTTTGATTTCACTCGGGGCCAGAATATTACCCAGGGTTCTGTTTTTTCTTGGTATGCATTTACATCCCTTTTGTACTATCTCATAGAGATCTCCATCTCCTTTAAGGATTGGTAGACATTCATGAATAATATTTGCAATCTGATCAAATTGCTTGCTATAATTTGTTACAAACATTGGTATGTTAGTCATCTCTGTATCTTTACGTGCTCTGTTTATATTGAGCATTCGGTCTCTATCCATTCTAGATACTATATTGTATGCCTTAGTGATTTGTTTTCTAGAGAATCCTCTCTGTACAAACCTCTCCTTAAAGTCCCTGGCCATATTATGGTATTCTGTCACTGAAGAACAGTTCCTTCGTAAACGAATGAATTCTCCTTTAAGTATGCCGAAACTAGTATGTTTCGGATGCATACTTTTAGCATGCAAGATGCTATTACCTGCGATCTGTTTCCTATGTAGTTTAGTGACTACTTTACTACCTTCACTAGAAAGTGTAAGGTCCAAATATTCGATACTTGTTTTACTTGCATTACTCGTAAAGCTCAGACCAACCTCGTTGTCATTGAGGCTTTCCACAAATTCGATGCCTTCCTCAGATGACCCCCGCCATATTAGGAGGAGATCATCTATAAATCTCCGGTACATCACAATATTTCTCCTCTGGCGGCAGTCCTCTCCATATATATGGGATAGCTCCCACCACCCCATATATAAATTTGCAAACGAGGGGGCAAAAGTGGCCCCCATTGCTGTACCTCTTTTTTGTAGGTAGAAACTGCCGCCAAATGAGAAATAATTGTGTGTTAGCAAAAAAAAGAGAACTCTAAGTATAAAGTCTTTATCCTTATTACTGTAACCTGTATATTTATCCAGGAAGAATGCCACTGCAACCATGCCTTTATCTAATGGTATGGTTGAATACAGGCTGACTACATCGATAGTTAACCACGAAAATTCTGGTTTCCAATCAATGTCTTTTATCAGGACCAGTAAGTGTTTTGTATCCTTAAGAAATGAGGGAAGAATTTTAACTAGAGGCTGTAGAATACCTTCCATCCATCTCCCCAAGGGTTCCAACAAGGATCCAATGCCAGAGACAATAGGACGTCCCTGGACATTGTCAAGACCCTTGTGTGTCTTGGGGAGATGGTGGAATATAGGAATTTTAGGGTTTTTAACCCATAAATAGGCTTTAGTATCGTCATCAATGATACCTAATTCATTCCCATCATCTAGGATCTGTCTCAAGCTTAGTTGGAATGCATTAGTAGGGTCAAAGCTCAGTTTCTCATATACCTCTGTTTGGCTTAATTGCCTTTCTGCTTCTAGGATATAATCCTGTTTGTCTAAGACAACAATGTTGCCACCTTTGTCACTTCTACGAATCACAATATCTTGTTTAGATTTGAGCCTCTGTATGGCTTCCTGTTCTGATTTGGTCAGGTTGTTAGATCTTTCATGTTCCATTATAACAGATTCCTGCAATTTATGTAATTCAGCCTCTACCCGTTTATGAAAGGATTCTAAATAGATTCCTCTTTTTCCTGTAGGGTAAAATACTGAAGTCGGTTTAAATTTTACTTTAACATTCTCTCCTTGAGATGACTCAATTTCTAAATTTAGTAGAGATAGATAATCAGTAGCCTCATTAAATTCAACATTATCATACATATTAAGTCCTTCCTCACATATGTCAATAGGATTTTCCTCAATTCTACTTTCTTTGAAACATTTCTTAACTGTTAAGTTTCTCACGAATTTATTTAGATCCAGCAATGTCTCAAAGAGATTAAAATTGATTCAATAACCCCCCTCAGGAGATATTAACCTATGATTCCTTATTTAGATAAAAGGAGTCTTACTGGGACCCTACCTTGTTTCGTTAACATTACATTCACATATCAAAATAAAATGAAACGATCTTACCAGAATCTATGCCGTGGAACAGGAACACGGCCCTTCAAGTGTGACAGCCTCACTTCTGACATGGACTTGAGTGAAGAAAGGTAGGCAGCGAAACTCGTCAACGCTGATTACCAAGGAGCTGTTAATATGAGTTGGGATGGGTTCGCAGGAAAACTCTCCCTGCATCTCTGGACTCTAACTTTCATCCATGCTCTCACTGAGAGGCTTACAGGATTACTTAAAACTCCAGTCCCATTGCAAAGAGTACTACCCTCCATGAGAAACTATCTTGAACTTCTGACACTTCTCTGCCAATCTCGTGTGACAAAAGGCAAAGAATGACTGGGGGATGAGGGAAGTGAGGGTATTTAAGCCTTTGGGTGGGGTGTCTTTGCCTCCTCCTGGTGGTCAGGTTCTGTATTTCCCAAAAGTAATGAATGCAGCTGTGGACTCTTCCCTATTAAGAAGAAAAGTTAGAATGTTCCATGCTGTCCTAAAGGTGTTTAACAACTTGATGCCGTTAGGACGTTCCATGTCGGGCTTAAGCACTGTTTACATGTCTAAAGACAAATAAGTGCAAATAAAAATGATTTTATTATTGCACTAGTGTTTGCAAATAACTATGGTCCCGATGAGCTAAAGCTCTCTGCTCAGGTGAGATTATCTAAGACATCTCGTCAGCACTTTGAGGTCCTCAGTTTTATAAAGGCAAATTGTAGCTTGATGTTTATCTTGCTATGCAGGGTCTGGATGTAAAGGAGAAACACATACATTACACTATAATGCTAAAAAATGTCCCCAAAGATTGTGTGATTTCTATCCATGCCAGCAAGTTTTTGATACTCCTGCAAAGAGTTAAAGTCAGCTACAGAGCAACAATGCACTACTGGGAGCTAGCTGAACACATTGGGTGAGCCAATGGCGAAAAATATGGGTGTAGATACCAATCACCAGCTAGCTCTCAGTAGTACGTTGCTGTTCATAAGCCAACCTACAAAGGACAACAAAAGAACAAAGTAAATTTGATAATATAATTACATTGAAAGGTGTCTTAAAATTGCATGATCTATCCAAACCATGAGCTTAATTTAGAATTCCATGTCCCTTTAAATAATATTTCACTTTGGTGATACAATTTTTTTACTACATTATAAGTTTTAAGCAACACTGAAGCTTCACTGTTAGTAAATTATATTTTACCTTCTTTACTCAATGTACATTGCTGTAAAACTGTATAACCTCAAAGTTTCATGTGTGTATAGAAAGCAATTTACATTCTCCCCTTTCATGATCTACCAAGAAATGTAAATGAATTATCCCTGCATTAAGAATTCTCAGTGCATTCTGCATTTACATTATTAGTTTTATTACCAATATAACTAGAATTTTATTTCTACATGTGAACATATTTGTAATATACAGACCACATATTTCATCAGTGTTGGCTCTTATCTTGTTTTAAGAATGGTCACAGCCAAGAAAAATATTCTATTGATAATATAAAACAAATAATTTATTTTTTTATTATTATGGTAGCAGCTTAGAAGCTTAAAATTAGCGGCATTAAGCATATTCATTGCCAAAGTCAAAGTCGCATGTTGCTGTACAGACTTGCTTCCTAAAGTAGCAATATCCATACAGTGTACTGTATTGTCTCCAGTGTAAACAGCTCTGAAAGAAATATTTCTTCTGTGATGTTCTGCCCGTCAGAGTTTAATATCCAATTAGGTAACATATTATTTATTTAGAAATATTAGACTGTTCCACTGCTGCTCCACCCTTAAATATTTCTCTCAGTAGGAGTGAGTTTTAAGAAAAATGATTGATGATTCTAATTTCCGAGTACCAAAGAATTTGGTAGAATGGGTGTTAATCATTTCATTGCAGAGTAAACTACATATGCAGGAAATGATGGAAGTGGTTCAATATTGAACAAGCCTTTGAAACCATGGCTACATTTGTCATTATTTGGCTGCTTCAACGCAAACAATGGAACATAAAAGGTTATAAATCCATTAAGCCGGAGGATACTCTTATTAAATGTAAAGCGCTGCCAGCTCTCAACACGGCTTGTATCCTTGAAAGCATAACGTGCTGATTGATGTGATCAAGTCAAATTCATGGTGTTTCTTATCAGTAGGTAAGGTGCACATATGACTTTTCCAAACAAGCTTTAATAACAATAATTTTTTATGGTAGGCTTGAATTTTAATTTAACACGGAAATCAATTTCAATAACTTGGCACAATTCCTTAAGATACAACCACCATTAATGACTGACCTCCTTAACAGGGGTCCACATAGAAAGCTGGTGGTCTAAAAATCCTTCCCTTCAACTTAAATACCAAGATAGTTAAAAATGAGTAATGAAGGTGAGAGATATTTGACAAGTGCTACTTAAGGAACTGATCCAAGATACAGAAATTTCAGAAAGTATAGTTTGATTTCCATTTATCTTGGTTCACCCTAGTAGCACTCACCAAAAATGTTTAGCTTTGTGTGCGTGTGTGTTTCCTTATTCTGCCCACCCTTGTACTCCTGCTTGGTTAATCATCCAGATCTCTGTCGCACTTACCAACATCATTAGCCCCCACTGTTAAAACCGACTCTGTATCTTTCCTAGGAATACATGAGTGCAACTACCTGAGATTTAAAGTATAATCTAATGTGGTTTATACATGGTCTATAGCTCTTGTACAATGTTAAGTGACTTGTAAGAAAGAGATGAGCATGTGTGGGAGGATTGTCTGTTTAAATAGCTTGCCTTTTTGTGTACACTGCTAACCAGCTAAGCCTGCATATGTATCATGAGTATCAGACCTGCTACTAAGTGCATACATGTATACATCAAATGTATATTTATTTATCTTGAATGTCAGCTCTGTTAAAAACAGAATTTATGCATACTTGATAAATCTTTCATTGTGGTGAGAGTCCAGGATCCATTATTCCTGGAAAATACTCTTCCCTACCACTAGGAGGAGGCAAAGATTCCCAAATACCAAGAACTCTATAAAAACCCTACCACCTCATTAGTATCTCAGTCTGACGTATAGCCGAGCACAAAGAGGAAGGAAAAATAATAGAAGCAAACAAAATAGGAGCAGGAAAAAAGAAGAAAAAGATTAAAAACAAGCACGAAAAATACAGGATGGGGTCTTGTGGACTCACCAAAATGAAAAAAATTAATTTATCAGATAAGCATGATCCAATTTTCTTGGGAACTAATACCGAAGCAGTGGAGTCCACGAGTAATAACAAAGGGAGAACGTCCAGAATGAAGTTAATATCTAACTGATGCATAGGCTCAAAAGGAGGAACATGCAAAATCATCAAAACCAATTAAAGGTTCCAAGTAGGAAAAACATCAATTAATTTCTTTCATGGATCCGTTGTCCTGGGAATTACTCTTCTCTACCACTTGTAGGAGCAAGGCTCCCAAACCCGAAGAGCCCTATAAAATCCCTCCCACAAATACCTCAGTCTAACATACAGCCAAGTACAGTGAGGTAAAAATGAATAAGCCAAAAAAAGGAGCAAGAGAAAAAAATAAATTAACCCTAGAAAACATTTGGTGGTGTCTCATTGACTCTGACCACCATGAAATGAATTAATTTATCTAGTAAGCATATATTATGTTTTCTTTTATACAGGTAGAATCTGCAATCCATTACTCCTAGGAACATATACCCAAGTCTACAAGTAATAACTTAAATGGAGGGAATTAAAAAATATTTTTCACTGAGAAATTGAATCCACAACCCCGATATTATAAATATTTTCAATGCACTTAAAATAAATAAAAAGGCAATAATTAAAACTAAGAAAACTGCCTGAAAAACAAAATTTACGCTTACCTGATAAATTTATTTCTCTTGTGGTGTATCCAGTCCACGGGTTCATCCATTACTTGTGGGATATTCTCCTTCCCAACAGGAAGTTGCAAGAGGACACAAACAGCAGAGCTGTCTATATAGCTCCTCCCCTAACTGCCACCCCCAGTCATTCGACCGAAGACAAGCAAGAAAAAAGGAGAAACTATAGGGTGCAGTGGTGACTGTAGTTTAAAAATAAAAAACACCTGCCTTAAAATGACAGGGCGGGCCGTGGACTGGATACACCACAAGAGAAATAAATTTATCAGGTAAGCATAAATTTTGTTTTCTCTTGAAAAGGTGTATCCAGTCCACGGTTTCATCCATTACTTGTGGAATACCAATACCAAAGCTTTAGGACACGGATGAAGGGAGGGACAAGGCAGGCACTTAAACGGAAGGCACCACTGCCTGTAAGACCTTTCTCCCAAAAATAGCCTCCGAAGAAGCAAAAGTATTGAATTTGTAGAATTTAGAAAAAGTTTGAAGCGAAAACCAAGTCGCCGCCTTACAAATATGTTCAACAGAGGCCTCTTTTATAAAAGCCCATGCGGAAGCCACTGCTCGAGTGGAATGAGCTGTAATTCTTTCAGGAGGCTGCTGGCCAGCAGTCTCATAAGCTAAACGGATTATGCTTCTCAGCCAAAAAGAAAGAGAAGTTGCCGAAGCCTTTTGGCCTCTCCTCTGTCCAGAGTAGACAACAAACAAAGCAGAAGTTTGACGAAAATCCTTCGTAGCTTGTAAATAAAACTTTAAAGCACGAACCACATCAAGATTGTGTAAAAGACGTTCCTTCTTTGAGGAAGGATTAGGACATAATGAAGGAACAACAATCTCCTGATTGATGTTCTTATTAGATACTACCTTAGGAAGAAACCCAGGTTTGGTACGCAAAACTACCTTATCTGCATGGAAAATCAGATAAGGGGAATCACACTGTAAAATTAATCCAAAGAAAAGAGAGCAGGTCCGGGGTCAGATTTAAAAATCATGAACTTTATTGTAGAAATTTAAAAATCCAAACATGGGGACAGAACACAGAAAGTCCAAAACACCTAGTACTGTGGCTTACGCGTTTCGGCCGTAGCCTTACTCATAGCCAATATCACATTGCTAATCAATTCAGTTTAAAAAGGCCCCCCTGGGCTGTGATTGGTTCAGAAAAACAATAGGCGTGTTTGAACTTTGATTAGTTACCTGTGAAACTAACAAATGTCAACTACAGGTCAAACCAGCATAATAAAACAATAATTATAAGGCACTTCACAGACAAATATACATAAATGAATAGAACGTACAAACACTGTATATCGGCTTTCTCTAATGTAAAACCTAACCTTTAGAGTTATCCTAATGTATCATATTGCAGTGTTTATAGTTTGAAACTGACCTGTTACTAATAGTAGTTATACCAGTCTCAAATATGTAATACTCTGTATATATATAAATAACTATCCTAAAGCTGTAAGTGAAAAATGTCAATAAATATTCAGCTAATCCAGTCTATAAATCTATGGATTAAATATTATTAGGTATATCAAAATACATATATCATTGAATATGACTCTGTGCCTAAGGATGGAACAAATAAATAAATCAGAATATAATTTTAATTTTATTTTTATTTTAATATACTCTTTGGATCCAAAAGAGCTAAGGGATACCTGATCTGAATTATTCCCAATAATTAATTAGATCATATTGGGAATTTAAGCCTCTGGGGTATCTGGTTTCCAGCTGGAAAATCCAGAACATTTCTCGTTTTTCTAACAGCTTTTCTTTGTCACCCCCCCTCTGGGGGGTAATCACTTGTTCAATAGCCTTCCATTTTAGTGAAGCAATACTATTGTGATGTTTTGTGACAAAGTGCTGCACAATTGGAGTGGTTGCTTTGCCCACTTTGATGGTACTAAAATGTTCCCGCATACGGGATCTTACGTCTCTAGTCGTAAGTCCTATATATTGGACCTGACATTGTGTACACTCCAACATATAAATAACATTGCTAGATGAGCAGTTGAGACATCTTTCAATGTCATATGTTTTGCCTGTGACTGTAGAGGAAAAGGTGGTTGTTATATCCATATATTCACATGGTTTACACCTGGTATGTCCACATCTAAACATGCCCCTGTGTTGTAGCCATGAATTAGTTGGTTGTTTAGTAGGTTTTAGTTTGGAAGGGGAAAGTATGTTGCCAAGTGTACAGGCCCTTCTGTATGAGCATCTCAGACCATTATCAACAGTGTCAATTAATTTATCATCCGCCCTTAACATGCCATAATGTTTCCGAACTATACCACAAATTTGTTGGTATTGAGCACTAAATGTGGTAACAAATGTGACTCCCTTGTGTTCAGATGAGGCGATGTCACCACTTTTAGGAATGAGCAAAGATCTTCTATCTATGTGTTTAACCTCATTAATAGCCTTGGTTATGTCTGAATTTTTGTAGCCCCTCTCTTTGAGGCGACTCACTAGATCTTCCGACTGTTTTTCATATGTTTGTGTATCAGAACAGTTTCGTTTAAGTCTAATCAGCTGTCCCTTTGCTATCGCGTAAGGGACATGCTTGGGATGGCAGCTCTGGCCATGTAACAACGTGTTGCCCGAGATCGGTTTCCTGTAACTACTAGTTACAATCCTGCCATCAGACATGCCCCTCATCGTGATATCAAGGAAGTTTATTTCATAGGGTTCTATCTCAAAAGTGAACCCAAGATTGAGGTCATTATCATTGATCCAAGTCATAAACTCAGAGACGTAAGATCCCGTATGCGGGAACATTTTAGTACCATCAAAGTGGGCAAAGCAACCACTCCAATTGTGCAGCACTTTGTCACAAAACATCACAATAGTATTGCTTCACTAAAATGGAAGGCTATTGAACAAGTGATTACCCCCCAGAGGGGGGGTGACAAAGAAAAGCTGTTAGAAAACGAGAAATGTTCTGGATTTTCCAGCTGGAAACCAGATACCCCAGAGGCTTAAATTCCCAATATGATCTAATTAATTATTGGGAATAATTCAGATCAGGTATCCCTTAGCTCTTTTGGATCCAAAGAGTATATTAAAATAAAAATAAAATTAAAATTATATTCTGATTTATTTATTTGTTCCATCCTTAGGCACAGAGTCATATTCAATGATATATGTATTTTGATATACCTAACAATATTTAATCCATAGATTTATAGACTGGATTAGCTGAATATTTATTGACATTTTTCACTTACAGCTTTAGGATAGTTATTTATATATATATACAGAGTATTACATATTTGAGACTGGTATAACTACTATTAGTAACAGGTCAGTTTCAAACTATAAACACTGCAATATGATACATTAGGATAACTCTAAAGGTTAGGTTTTACATTAGAGAAAGCCGATATACAGTGTTTATACGTTCTATTCATTTATGTATATTTGTCTGTGAAGTGCCTTATAATTATTGTTTTATTATGCTGGTTTGACCTGTAGTTGACATTTGTTAGTTTCACAGGTAACTAATCAAAGTTCAAAAACGCCTATTGTTTTTTTGAACCAATCACAGCCCAGGGGGGCCTTTTTAAACTGAATTGATTAGCAATGTGATATTGGCTATGAGTAAGGCTACGGCCGAAACGCGTAAGCCACAGTACTAGGTGTTTTGGATTTTCTGTGTTCTGTCCCCATGTTTGGATTTTTAAATTTCTACAATAAAGTTCATGATTTTTAAATCTGACCCCGGACCTGCTCTCTTTTCTTTGGATTAATTTTGCCGTTTAACCGAGGATCGGATTAAAGGAGTGAGTGCTGGGAGGAAGGAAGGTGTGCAACGGTTAACCAATCAGGATCGTTAACGTCAGCAGTGAGTCACGCCAAGGCCTGTGTGCGTCTGGATCTACCTGTTAGAGAGGAGTTTGTTTGGCGAGCGGTGTTAGGCATATCCGCAATTAAACCCAGAGGAAGGGACCGCGAGACAGCCCAGGATCACCGGAGTCGCCAGTCTCCCTCAGAATTGACTGTGAGTACACGGATAATACTGTGGTAGGGCGGTGATTGCTATATATTGCTATATAATGGCTAAGTAAATCTACTAAATAATTTGAGCTCTGTTACCCAGTGTTTTGCACGGATTGTACCGTATGAAGTGGTGTATGCATCAACTCACTATTCAACAACTATGTTGCTCTAAGCACACAGGCTGAACTGTATCAAGGAACTAACTGACAACAACTTTGTTGTTTACTATATACATGTTCTATCACTTGTGTCATTATACTCCCTACGTACCAGCACCTTTTCCCAACATAGTATACATAATTTTTGGGGACTGTATGATTAGGTGATCTTGTCTGCCGAATTGGTTTTTCTTGGAATCACACTGTAAAGCAGATAACTCCGAAACTCTTCGAGCCGAGGAGATAGCTACTAGAAACAGAACTTTCCAAGATAAAAGCTAATATCTATGGAATGCAAAGGTTCAAACGGAACCCCTTGAAGAACCTTAAGAACTAAATTTAAACTCAATGGCGGAGCAACAGGTTTAAACACAGGCTTAATTCTAACTAAAGCCTGACAAAACGCCTGCACGTCTGGAACCTCAGCCAGACGTTTGTGCAAAAGAATAGACAGAGCAGAAATCTGTCCCTTTAAGGAACTAGCAGACAATCCTTTCTCCAATCCCTCTTGGAGAAAGGATAAGATTCTAGGAATCCTGACTTTACTCCATGAGTAACCCTTGGATTCACACCAATGAAGATATTTACACCATATGATAGATTTTCCTGGTGACAGGCTTTTGAGCCTGAATTAAGGTATCAATGACTGACTCGGAAAAACCACGCTTTGGTAGAATCAAGCGTTCAATCTCCAAGCAGTCAGACGCAGAGAAATTAGATTTGGATGTTTGAAAGGACCTTGAAGTAGAAGGTCCTGCCTCAGCGGCAGAGTCCACGGTGGAAAGGATGACATGTCCACCAGATCTGCATACCAAGTCCTGCGTGGCCACGCAGGAGCTATCAAAATCACCGAAGCTCTCTCCTGCTTGATCTTGGCAATCAGACGAGGGAGCAGAGGAAACGGTGGAAACACATAAGCCAGGCTGAAGGACCAGGGCGCTGCTAGAGCATCTATCAGCGCTGCCTTGGGATCCCTGGACCTGGACCCGTAACAAGGAAGCTTGGTGTTCTGACGAGACGCCATGAGATCCAGTTCTGGTTTGCCCCATAGTTGAATCAACTGGGCAAATACCTCCGGATGGAGCTCCCACTCCCCCGGATGTAAAGTCTGCCGACTTAGGAAATCCGCCTCCAAGTTCTCTACTCCTGGGATATGGATAGCTGAGAGATGGCAAGAGTGAACCTCTGCCCATAGAATTATCTTTGAAACCTCCATCGCCAGGGGGCTCCTTGTACCCCCCTGATGGTTGATATAGGCTACAGTCGTGATGTTGTCCGACTGAAATCTGATGAACCTGACCGCAGCTAGCTGAGGCCAAGCCTGAAGAGCATTGAATATCGCTCTTAGTTCCAGAATGTTTATCGGAAGGAGGGCTTCCTCCTGAGTCCACGAACCCTGAGCCTTCAGGGAGTTCCAGACTGCGTCCCAGCCCAGAAGGCTGGCATCTATCGTCACTATAGTCCATTCTGGCCTGCGGAAGCTCATTCTCCTGGACAGATGGACCCGAGATAGCCACCAGAGAAGAGAATCCCTGGTCTCTTGATCCAGATTTAGCAGAGGGGACAAATCTGTGTAATACCCATTCCACTGATTGAGCATGCAAAGTTACAGTGGTCTGAGATTTAGGCGGACAAACGGAACTATGTCCATTGCCGCTACCATTAAGCTGATTACTTCCATACACTGAGCCACTGACGGCTGAGAAGTGGAATAAAGAGCACAGCAGGAAGTTAGAAGTTTTGACAACCAGACCTCTGTCAGAAAAATCTTAATTTCTACTGAATCTATCAGAGTTCCTAGGAAGAAAACTCTTATGAGAGGGGAGAGAGAACTCTTTTCTTCGTTCACCTTCCACCCATGAGACCTCAGGAATGCCAGAACAATGTCTGTATGAGACTTGGCGATTTGGAAATTCGACGCCTGTATCAGAATGTCGTCTAGGTAAGGAGCCACCGCTATGCCTCGTGGCCTTAGAACCGCCAGTAGGGACCCTAGAACCTTCGTAAAGATTCTTGGTGCCGTGTCTAACCCGAAGGGAAGAGCCACAAACTGGTAATGCCTGTCTAGGAAGGCAAACCTGAGAAACCGATGATGATCTCTGTGTATCGGAATGTGGAGATAAGCATCCTTTAAGTCCACGGTAGTCATATATTGACCCTCCTGGATCATAGGTAGGATGGTTCGAATAGTCTCTATCTTGAAGGATGGGACCCTGAGAAATTTGTTTAGGATCTTGAGATCCAAGATTGGTCTGAAAGTTCCCTCTTTTTTGTGAACTATAAACAGATTTGAATAGAATCCTTGCCCCTGTTCCTCCCTTGGAACTGGGTGGATCACTCCCATAACCAGAAGGTCTTGAACGCAACGTAAGAATGCCTCTCTCTTTATCTGGTTTGCAGATAATTGTGAGAGATGAAATCTCCCCTTTGGAGATGAGGCTTTGAAATCCAGAAGATATCCCTGGGAAACAATCTCCAGAGCCCAGGGATCCTGGACGTCTCTTGCCCAAGCCTGGGCGAAGAGAGAAAGTCTGCCCCTAACTAGATCCGGTCCCGGATCAGGGGCTACTCCTTCATGCTGTCTTAGAGGCAGCAGCAGGTTTTTTGGCCTGCTTTCCCTTGTTCCAAGCCTGGTTAGGTCTCCAGACTGGCTTGGACTGGGCAAAATATCGTTGTTTTGCAGTAGAGGAAGTTGAAGCTGCGCCACTCTTGAAGTTTCAAAAGGAACGAAAATTAGTCTGTCTGGTCCTTAATTTGTTGGACCTATCCTGGGGAAGGGTGTGGCCTTTTCCTCCAGTAATATCAGAAATTATCTCCTTCAGTCCAGGCCCGAATAGGGTCTGCCCTTTGAAGGGGATGTTGAGAAGCTTAGACTTTGAAGTAACGTCAGCTGACCAGGATTTAAGCCATAGCGCCCTACGCGCCTGAATGGCAAAACCTGAATTCTTAGCCGTTAGCTTTGTTAAATAAAAAACAGCGTCAGAAATAAATGAATTGGCTAACTTAAGAGCTTTAAGCCTGTCTAGGATATCATCCAACGGGGTCTCCACCTGTAGAGCCTCTTCAAGAGACTCGAACCAGAAAGCCGCTGCAGCAGTGACTGGGGCAATGCATGCAAGAGGCTGGAGAATAAAACCTTGTTGTATAAAAATGTTCTTAAGGAAACTCTCTAATTTTTTATCCATTGGATCTAGGAAAGCACAACTGGCCTCGACGGGGATAGTTGTACGCTTAGCTAGGGTAGTGACTGCTCCCTCCACCTTAGGGACCGTCTGCCACGAATCCCGTGTAGCGGCATCTATGGGAAACATCTTTTTAAAAGCAGGAGGGGGGGAGAATGGTACACCTGGTCTATCCCATTCCTTCGTAATAATTTCTGAAAACCTCTTAGGGATTGGAAAAACATCAGTGTAAACAGGCACTGCAAAGTATTTGTCCATTTTACATAATTTCTCTGGGACTACAATGGTGTCACAGTCATCCAGAGTCGCTAAAACCTCCCTGAGCAACAAGCGGAGGTGTTCAAGCTTAAATTTAAATGCTGTCATTTCAGAGTCAGACTGAAGTAAAGCCTTCCCTGAATCAGAAATATCACCCACAGATAGAAGCTCTCCTGCTTCGGCTCCTGTACATTGTGAGGGTATATCAGACATAGCTACTAAAGCGTCAGAAAGCTCTGTATTTGTTCTAGCCCCAGAGCTGTCTCGCTTTCCTTGTAACCCTGGCAGTTTGGACAATACCTCTGTGAGGGTATGATTCATAACTGCCGCCATGTCTTGTAAGGTAAACGCATTGGACGCGCCAGATGTACTTGGCGTCACTTGTGCGGGAGATATAGGTTCTGACACATTGGGAGAGCTAGGTGGTTTAACCTCCCTTTTGTCAGTCTGAGAAACCTCTGGTGATAAATCTTTAAAACCCATAATATGGTCTTTATAACTTACAGAAAGGTCAGTGCATTTGGTACACATTCTAAGAGGGGGTTCCACAATGGCTTCTAAACATAATGAACAAGGAGTCTCCTCTATGTCAGACATGTTTAACAGACTAGTAATGAGACCAGCAAGCTTGGAGAACACTTTAATAAATGTGAAAAAAGCAATAATAAAATTAAGAGAAAAAAACTACCACATAAACTGCAAAACAGTGTTAAAAAGTAGTAAACTCTACTAAATGTTTACAGTGTGTATAAGAGACTAAAGCAGCATTGCACCCACTTACAAATGAATTATTAACCCCTTAGGCCCCAAACCGGATTAGAAAAACGGTAAAACCGTTAAAAAACAGTCAAACACACTGCTACAGCTCTGCTGTGGCTCCTACCTGCCCTTAAACACGATGTTTGCAGGAAAAAAACCCCTCTATAGTGGTCCTAGATGCCAGAGGACTCCTTTAGGGAAGCTGGATGTCTCAGTCTGAATATCAACTGCGCATAAAGTGCGTGAAAATAGGCCCCTCCCACCATGCACTCAATGTCAGAGGGCCTTAAAAAAAGTACTCCTAGGAGTAATCTAACAAGCCATGTGGAAAACTAGGCCCCAAATAAAGATTTATCACCCTCAAAGAAAAAACGTTTTTTCTGTAAGTTATGCAAACGTTTTTACACTAAGTAATATGAGAGTTAACATGAATATTACCCTTATCTTGTAAGCATGATCCCAGTCGTTGTTAAATCACTGTATCAGGCTTACCTCAAATATACCAGGCACTGGCAGCATTTTCTAGACCTTATCTCTCTAGAAAAAAATATACTGAACATAACTCAAAGCAGGTGATCTGCAAACCGTCCCCCCAACTGAAGTTTTCTTTCCATACTCTTCAGTTATGAGTGAGAGCAGCAATGGACCTTAGTTACAAACCGCTAAGATCATCAACCTCCAGGCAGATTCTTCTTCCAAATTCTGCCTGAGAGTAAAACAGTACAACGCCGGTACAGTTTAAAAATAACAAACTCTTGATTGAAGGTAAAAACTACACTAAGTCACCACATATCTCTTGATACTTCCTTTCTTGTCGAGAGTTGCAAGAGAATGATTGGGGGTGGCAGTTAGGGGAGGAGCTATATAGACAGCTCTGCTGTGGGTGTCCTCTTGCAACTTCCTGTTGGGAAGGAGAATATCCCACAAGTAATGGATGAACCCGTGGACTGGATAAACCTTTACAAGAGAAAACCGTCCTACCAAAGGTGCCTCAGAAGAAGCAAATATTGGGTATTGCTCTTCTCTACCACCAGGAGGAGGCAAAAATTCCCAAACCCCAAGAGCTTTATAAAACCCCTCCCACTTCACACACATACCTCTCAGTCCAACGTATAGCCAAGCAAGTGAGGTAAGAAAAAGGAATAAGAGCCATAAAAGAAGAAGGGAAAAAAGATGAGCTAAAGAAAAAACTAACCCCAAAAGAACACAACAATGAAGTTTCGTGGACTCTCAACACCATTAAATAAATAAAATTATGTTTTCTTTCATACTGGTGTTGAGAGTAAACGATCTTTTACTCTTGGGAAATAATACCCAAGCTGTGGATTCCACAAGTTACAACATATAGGAAGAGATTTAAAAACATACTTTTTTCTCTGAGAAATTAAATCCACAACCCCAATAATATATATTTTGTATGTACTTAAAATAAGCAAAAAACTCAAACTGAGAAAACTGTATGAAGAACCTTTCTACCAAAGGCTGCATCAGAAGAAGCAAAAACTTCACAATGGTAGAATTTAGTAATAGTATGTAAAGCAGACCAAGTAGCTGCAAATTTGATCAACTGAAAGCCCAAGAAGTGGCAACTGGTCTAGTAGAATGAGCAGTAATTCACTGCGGTGGAGACTAAACTGCCGCCAAATAAGCGATGTGAGTCAAAAGTTTTAACCAAGAGGCTAAAGAAACAGCAGAAGCCTTCTGACCCTTCCTAGGACCAGAAAAAAGAACGAACAAACTGGAGGTTTGTCTAAAATCGTTAGTAACATCAATTTAATATTTCAATGCCATAACAACCTCCATGTAATGCAAAGATCTCACATAAGCATTCTTAGGATTAGGACAGAAAGAAGGAACAATCATCTTGGAAAATGTTGTCTGAAGAACAACTTTAGGCAAAAAAATAAAATATATGTCCGTAAAACAGCCTTATCCTGAAGAAAAATCAGAAAAGGAGGTTCACAAGAAAAAGCAGATAACTCAGAAAATCTAGCAGAAGAAATAGCCAAAAGACATAACACTTTTAAAGTAGTTTAATGTCCAATATATGCATAGATTCAAAAGGAGGAGCTTGCAACACCCTTAACACCAGGTTAAGATTCCATGAAGGAGAAATAGGCTTGATAACAGGTTTAATACGAACCAGAGCCTAAAAAAAAACTATGATCATCGAGGAAGAGATTTGCAATCTTTCTGTGGAACAAAACTGCAAGAGAAGAAATCTGCTACTTCAAAGCACTGGCAAATAGGCCCTTATCGAGACCATCCTGCAAATTCCTAGGAATTCTGAAAGAATGCCAGGAAAAAGCATGATTAATGCATCATGAAAAAAAGGCCTTCCACACCTTGTGATAGATTTTCCTACTTACAGGCTTACAAGCCTGATCAAGGTTTCAATCACAGAATCAGAGAAACCCCAATCTCTAAGGACAAAAGCATTCAATTTCGATGCCATCAAGTTCAGAGACGTGAGATCCAGATGGAAAAATGGACCTTGAGACAGAAGGTCTGACCGCAGAGGAAGAGGTCAAGGAGGGCAACTGGACATCTGAACCAGATCCACATACCAAATCCTACAAGGCCTCAATGGGACAAAATGATTACAGACAACTTCTCCAGCCTTATCTTGGAAACCACTCTATGAGTAACAACCAGAGGTGGAAAGAGATAAGCAAGCTGAAAAGACGAAGGAACTACTAGAACATTTCACTAACTCTGCATGAGGATCCCTGGGGCTCTGAAAGTACCTGGGAAGTTTGTTGTTCATCCGATCTATCTCTGGGAGATCCCAAAGATCCAAAATCTGATTGAACACATCCTGATGAAGAGATCATTGACCTGGATGTAGAGATTGATGACTGAGAAAGTCTGCCTCCCAGTTCACTTCTGGAATATGAATTGCAGAGGCTAAAACAATTGGTTTCTGCCCATGAGAGAATCCAAGACACCTCCATCATTGCCAGGGAACTGAGAGTTCCCCCCTGATGGTTAAAATAAGCTACTGTTGTGACATTGTCTGTTTGGAAAAGGAGATGAGACTCTCTTTTCAACAGAGGCCAAGCTTGAAGGGCCCTGAAAATTGCACAGAGTTCTGGAACAATGATTGGTAACCTCATCTCCCGAGGATCCCAAACTTTCTGTGCTGTTAGAGAGATCCCCAAACAGCTCCCTAACCTGAGAGACTTCCATCTGTAGAAATCACAGTCCAGGTAGGATGAGCAAAAGAAACCCCCTGAATAATAAACTGATGATCCTGCCACCAAGTTAGTGTGATATACCTTTAAGGCATATCCCCTCCTATCTACATCCTGTGCCTATTTAAGTTCACTTTAAACAAGGATTGTTGCCTGATAATTGATGAACTTTTCTCAGCTGATGTGTGCTGAAGCTCTCTTTGTATTTTTCCTTGCAGGTCAGGCACTACGTGCTGTGCCAATTGTTACCAGCTCTTGTGAATTCCTTTTGTTGTTCCAGCAGCTCTCTTTTGAGCCTATAGTTGATGGAGTTTTACCTCTTCCTAATTCTGGCTGAGTTTACACAGAATCTCTGTTTCCTATCTCTGCATACCTGCAGCTAATCTACAGACTCACTAAACACAGACCGGAAGCTGGCTCCGCCTCTCAACTCCTCTCTCTGCACAGAACCAAGTCAGTGTACTTCCACAGCATGATAGGAAAGTAATTTCACCTCTGCATCATATCATCCGGATTAAGGTACTATGTAAATAAGTTATACATTCAGTCTTGCCTTTTATATGTGATCTGGAACTTTCTTCCATGCTGATCTATGGTACTAATTTTGTGTAAGTTGCAGATTCCTGTTTGGACACTCTCTCATTCACAGCTGTTTATGTTAAAGGGCCATAATACCCAAATGTTTAAACACTTGAAAGTGATGCAGCATAGCTGTAAAAAGCTGACTAGAAAATATCTCCTGAACATCTCTATGTAAAAAAGAAAGATATTTTACCTCAAAAGTTCCTCAGTAGCCACCTCCCATTGTAAAGGATTTCTAAGCAGCATTTTAGTGTGTCTGTCCTGGGACATCTTAGGGGATGAGCATCGTGAACTCTCATATTATTTCACCAATCAGGTAAAGGAAGTTTACTATGAAATCTCATGAGAGATAAGTCAAATCTCATGAGATCACAGTAAGAGTTCATGACCTCAGCACTGCTGATGCTGATTGGCTGCTGTTCATTTCTTCATTTTTTTTTTATTTTTACCTGCAGCTGGGAGCAGGTGAAGTATAACATTTTACACAGAACTTACTCTGCTGAGCTGAGGAGATTGTGAGGTAAAATATCTTCCTTTTTTACATAGAGATGCTCAGGTGATATTTTCCTGTCAGCTTTTTACAGTTATACTGCATCAGTTTCAAGTGATTTAGCATATGAATATTATGTCCCTTTAACAAATTATTGTACATCTCACATTGTTGCCAAACTATTAGGAAACAATCTTGCTCATTGTACATTGTACTTCTGTACTGAATTTTACTTTCATTTAATAAGTGATACATATGAACTGCCTTCCTCTCTCATAAAATACTTAATTTCATTTGTATCTACACAGCTACCCTGATGCAGCAAGGGTTTATTAACTTTTAAATCCTATTACTCAGCAGATTGTTTCTGCACGGCTAATAACTGCTCACCCTATTTTGCCCAGTATATCTAAAAGTGGTTTCTGGGCTCCATATAAAAGAGCAACAATCCTGCATACAAAAGATATTAGCAATTCAGGATTATCTGAATATTTCAAAGTTTAGATTATAACAGTTAGAGACTGATTTGCACTGTGATCCAAAAATATACTTTGAGACAGCTGAGTATAATCCCTGCACTATTGAAGCAGCATACAAAGCTGAAGAGGCCTTATTTGAAATTGAGCAAATGGAATTGCATCTGAGGATGTAATCATGAGACCTAGGACTTCTATACACAGAGCCACTGAAGGAAACGAGAGAGACAGAAGGTTAAGACAAGCTAATACCAATTTCATCCTCCTCTGCTCTTATAGAGAAAGATTAATGAATACTGAATCTATTTGGAAACCAAAGTTACATTTATCTGAGGAATCAAAAAACTCATTGAAAAAGTGATACTCCAACCATGCTGTTGAAGAAACAAGAGTTGGTTGGTGTGAGAGTCTGTTAAAGGAAAAAATGGAGCTTGAACCAAGATGCCGTCCAGGTATGGAAACAATGCAATCCCCCGAGACCTGATCACACACAAAAGGGCAACCAGAATCTTTGTGAATATTATTGGAGCTGTAGCAAGACTAAATGGCAGAGCAACAAACTGAAAATGCTTGTCCAGAAAGGCAAACCTCAGAAAATGGAAATGATCTCTGAATAGGAACATGGAGGTAAGCATCCCTAAAATCTTTTATGGACATAAACTGAACTTGCTGAAAAAAAGGCATAATAGTCCAGATCGTTTTCATTCTGAATCATGGAGTCCTCAAACTTATTCAGAGCATTTACATCTAGAACTGATCTGAAAGTACCTTCCTTCTTTAGAATAATGAAGAGATTGGAATTAAAACCCATCCCCTGTTCGTGCAAAGTAACTGGGACAATCACTCCCATATCTTCAAGATCTGAGACACAAAAAAACTTCCTCTGGAAGGCCTTGTTCTAAATACTAATCAATATCCCTGAGAAACAATATTCCTAACCCAGGGATCTGGAACAGACTGAAACCAAGCCTCCTAAAAGAGGCTTAAAGGGACATGAAACCCAAAAGTTTTCTTTCATGATTCAGATAGTGAATATAATTTTAAACAACTTTTCAATGTACTTCTTTTATTTAATTTGCTTCCTTCTCTTATTATATTTTGCTGAAAGGTTTATCTAGGCAAGCTCAGGAGCAGCAGAGAATCTAGGTTCTAGCTGTCGATTGGTAGCTGCATCTAGATATCGATTGTAATTGGCTCACCCATGAGTTCAATTAGACACCATTAGTGCATTACTGCTCCTTCAACAAATGATACCAAGAGAATTAAACAAGTTAGATAATAGAAGTAAATTAGAAAATTGTTTAACCCTTTGAGTGCTAATGACGGCTCTGAGCCGTCATGAGCACTATCCCACCTTGAGGGAGATCTGGGGGCTCCTTAATGCTGCTACCCCGGCGATCGTGCCTGTAGAGTGACAGGCATCGCCGGAGCTTCACGTGATGCGCGGTGACGTCACACGCAATTACGTGATGACGTCACCGCGCAACTTTATTTATACTTAACAATGTTAAATATAGGAGGAGGGGGCATGCTGCTTAGAAGCCTGTATCTCAGGCATCTAAGCAGCTACAGACCCCCAAGACCCACTGTTGGAAAGGTAATCGCCTAACCTTTCCAACAGTGTAAGTCTTGGGGGTCTGTAAAAAAAAAAAAAAAAAAAAAAAAAAAAAAAAGTTAAAAAAAATAAATTAAAAAATTTAAAAAAGAAAATATTAGCACCCAGGTGGGAAATGGCTTAGCAGCCAAAGGGTTAAAATTGAATTCTCTATCTGAATCATGAATGAAAAAATTTGGGTTTCATGTCCTTTAATCTGCCCCCTACCAGAGCTTCCAGATTGGGGGCCGCACCTTCATGCAGTTTTGGTAGTAGAGATAGATTTCTTACCATGCTTTGACTTGTTTCACTTAGCATTAGGTCTCCAGACTGAACCAGAGGAACCTTGCTTTTGAGCAGATGAGTCAGATTTCTGTTCCTTTTTCTGCCAAAAGGAACAAAAACGATAAGAAGCTTTTGGATTTCCTTCTTCATTTTCTATCTTGAAGAATAAAAAACAAATTATGCAAGAACTTACCTGATGCATTCATTTATTTCATGGTGGCGAGAGTCCATGAGCTGTTACATATGGGATATACATTCCTACCAGGAGGAGCTAAAGCCTCCAAAACCTCAAAAAGCCTATAAAACCCCACCTTATACCTCAGTTTTATGACTAGCTTAGTGGTGAGGTGTTTAAAAGGAATACAAGACAATAACGAGGAGCATGAAAGAAGATGGGTGGGGCGTCATGGACTCTCGCCAACCAGTAAAGTAAAAATAAAGGGAGGGATAAAATAAAAACTGTTTTTTTTTTTTTTGTTTTTTTTTATTTTTAGCTGAGAAATGAAATCCATAACCATAAATAATGTCTTTTATGACAAAAAAATCAAAATATAGGCACAACGATCAAACTGAGACAACTGCCTGAAGGACCATTCTACCAAAAGCTGCTTCTGACTAGGCAAAAACATAAAAATTGTCAAATTTAGTAAAGGTATGCAGAGAAGACCAAGTGGCCGCTGTGCAAATTTGATCAACTGAAGCCTAATTTTTGAAAGCCCAATATGTGGCAACCGATCTAGTAGAATGAGCTGTAATTCTCTGAGGAGGAGGCTGATATGCCTCCAAATAAGTTTTGTGAATCAAAAAAGTTTCAACCAAAAGGCTAAAGAAAAACCAGAGGCCTTCTGACCTTTCTTATGACCAGAAAAAAAGAACAAACAGGGTAGAAACGCTGTCTGAAATCCTTAGTAGCGTCAACATCATATTTTAATGCTCTAACATCCAAAGAATGCAAGGATTTTTCAGTAGCATTTTTTGGATTAGGAAACAAGGAGGGAACAATAATTTCCCCATTAAAAATGTGAGCGTTAACCACTTTAGTAAATATTGAAAAGTAGAATGCAAAACAGCTTTATCTTGATGGAAAATCGGAGCAGACAATTCAGAAACTCTTCTAGCAGAAGAAAAATAAAAAAAAACAGCACTTTCCAAGAAAGTAGTTTAATGTCCAATTTATGCTTAGGCTCAAAAGGAGGAGCCTGTAAAACTTTTAATACTAGGTTAAGACTCCAAGGAGGAGAAATAATCCTAATAACAGGTTTAATCCGAATTAAAGCTTGCACAAAACAATGATCATCAAGAAGGATAGCAATCTTTCTATTAAACAATACAGAAAGGGCAGAGATTTAGCCTTTTTCTGGGAGCTGCCAGATAAACCTTTATCTAAAAAATTTTGTAGAAACTAAAGAATCCAAGGAATTCTAAAAGGATGCCAGGAATAATCATGGGTGATCCACCACAAAATGTAAGTTTTCCAAACTTTGTGATAGATCTTTCTAGAAACAGGTTTGCGGGCCAGAATCATAGTGTTAATCAAAAAGTCACAGCGTTCAATTTCATCTGTATGGAAAAAGGAGGCCTTGAGACAGAAGGTCTGGCTTTAGAGCAAGAGGCCAAGGTGGGCAACTGAAAAATCGGACCAGTTCCGCATACCAAATTGGTGGGGCTATCAGGATTACAAATGACTGTTCAATTTTTATTTTGGAAATTACTCTGGGAAGCAGGACCAGAGGAGGAAAAATATAAGCAGGGTGGAAAGACCAGGGAACTGCTAGAGCATCCAACACCTCTGTATGAGGATCCCTGGGAAGTTTGTTGCTCAAATACACCCCTCACCACACCCACAATTCAGTTTAACGAATAGCCAAGTAGTGGGGTGATAGAAAAAGGAGTAGAAAGCATCAAAAAAGGAACTGGAAATATAATTGTGCTTTATACAAAAAAACATAACCACCATAAAAAGGGTGGATCTCATGGACTCTTGCCAATATGAAAGAAATGAATTTATCAGGAAAGTTCTTACATGAATTATGTTTTCTTTCTTGTAATTGGCAAGAGTCCATGAGCTAGTGACGTATGGTATAGAAATATCCAAGATGTGGAACACCACAGAAGAGTCACTAGAGAGGGAGGGAAAAAATAAAAGCAGCCATTTTCTGCTGAAAAAATTAAATCCACATCCAAAAACAGAATTTATGTTTACCTGATAAATTACTTTCTCCAACGGTGTGTCCGGTCCACGGCGTCATCCTTACTTGTGGGATATTCTCTTCCCCAACAGGAAATGGCAAAGAGCCCAGCAAAGCTGGTCACATGATCCCTCCTAGGCTCCGCCTACCCCAGTCATTCGACCGACGTTAAGGAGGAATATTTGCATAGGAGAAACCATATGGTACCGTGGTGACTGTAGTTAAAGAAAATAAATTATCAGACCTGATTAAAAAAAAAAAAAAACCAGGGCGGGCCGTGGACCGGACACACCGTTGGAGAAAGTAATTTATCAGGTAAACATAAATTCTGTTTTCTCCAACATAGGTGTGTCCGGTCCACGGCGTCATCCTTACTTGTGGGAACCAATACCAAAGCTTTAGGACACGGATGAAGGGAGGGAGCAAATCAGGTCACCTAAATGGAAGGCACCACGGTTTGCAAAACCTTTCTCCCAAAAATAGCCTCAGAAGAAGCAAAAGTATCAAACTTGTAAAATTTGGTAAAAGTGTGCAGTGAAGACCAAGTCGCTGCCCTACATATATGATCAACAGAAGCCTCGTTCTTGAAGGCCCATGTGGAAGCCACAGCCCTAGTGGAATGAGCTGTGATTCTTTCGGGAGGCTGCCGTCCGGCAGTCTCGTAAGCCAATCTGATGATGCTTTTAATCCAAAAAGAGAGAGAGGTAGAAGTTGCTTTTTGACCTCTCCTTTTACCGGAATAAACAACAAACAAGGAAGATGTTTGTCTAAAATCCTTTGTAGCATCTAAATAGAATTTTAGAGCGCGAACAACATCCAAATTGTGCAACAAACGTTCCTTCTTTGAAACTGGTTTCGGACACAGAGAAGGTACGATAATCTCCTGGTTAATGTTTTTGTTAGAAACAACTTTTGGAAGAAAACCAGGTTTAGTACGTAAAACCACCTTATCTGCATGGAACACCAGATAAGGAGGAGAACACTGCAGAGCAGATAATTCTGAAACTCTTCTAGCAGAAGAAATTGCAACTAAAAACAAAACTTTCCAAGATAATAACTTAATATCAAAGGAATGTAAGGGTTCAAACGGAACCCCCTGAAGAACTGAAAGAACTAAATTGAGACTCCAAGGAGGAGTCAAAGGTTTGTAAACAGGCTTAATTCTAACCAGAGCCTGAACAAAGGCTTGAACATCTGGCACAGCTGCCAGTTTTTTGTGAAGTAACACAGACAAGGCAGAAATCTGTCCCTTCAGGGAACTTGCAGATAATCCTTTTTCCAATCCTTCTTGAAGGAAGGATAGAATCTTAGGAATCTTAACCTTGTCCCAAGGGAATCCTTTAGATTCACACCAACAGATATATTTTTTCCAAATTTTGTGGTAAATCTTTCTAGTTACAGGCTTTCTGGCCTGAACAAGAGTATCGATAACAGAATCTGAGAACCCTCGCTTCGATAAGATCAAGCGTTCAATCTCCAAGCAGTCAGCTGGAGTGAAACCAGGTTCGGATGTTCGAACGGACCCTGAACAAGAAGGTCTCGTCTCAAAGGTAGCTTCCAAGGTGGAGCCGATGACATATTCACCAGATCTGCATACCAAGTCCTGCGTGGCCACGCAGGAGCTATCAAGATCACCGACGCCCTCTCCTGATTGATCCTGGCTACCAGCCTGGGGATGAGAGGAAACGGCGGGAACACATAAGCTAGTTTGAAGGTCCAAGGTGCTACTAGTGCATCCACTAGAGCCGCCTTGGGATCCCTGGATCTGGACCCGTAGCAAGGAACTTTGAAGTTCTGACGAGAGGCCATCAGATCCATGTCTGGAATGCCCCACAGCTGAGTGACTTGGGCAAAGATTTCCGGATGGAGTTCCCACTCCCCCGGATGCAATGTCTGACGACTCAGAAAATCCGCTTCCCAATTTTCCACTCCTGGGATGTGGATAGCGGACAGGTGGCAGGAGTGAGACTCCGCCCATAGAATGATTTTGGTCACTTCTTCCATCGCTAGGGAACTCCTTGTTCCCCCCTGATGGTTGATGTACGCAACAGTTGTCATGTTGTCTGATTGAAACCGTATGAACTTGGCCCTTCACCACAGTGTCTTAAAGCCTTAAAAGTATTGCACACCAAATTTGGAAGCTTTAACCCTTAAAATAACGGAACCGGAGCCGTTTTGAACTTTAACCCCTTTACAGTCCCTGGTATCTGCTTTGCTGAGACCCAACCAAGCCCAAAGGGGAATACGATACCAAATGACGCCTTCAGAAAGTCTTTTCTAAGTATCAGAGCTCCTCTCACATGCGACTGCATGCCATGCCTCTCAAAAACAAGTGCGCAACACCGGCGCGAAAATGAGGCTCTGCCTATGCTTTGGGAAAGCCCCTAAAGAATAAGGTGTCTAAAACAGTGCCTGCCGATATTATTATATCAAAATACCCAAATAAAATGATTCCTCAAGGCTAAATATGTGTTAATAATGAATCGATTTAGCCCAGAAAAACAGAATTTATGTTTACCTGATAAATTACTTTCTCCAACGGTGTGTCCGGTCCACGGCGTCATCCTTACTTGTGGGATATTCTCTTCCCCAACAGGAAATGGCAAAGAGCCCAGCAAAGCTGGTCACATGATCCCTCCTAGGCTCCGCCTACCCCAGTCATTCGACCGACGTTAAGGAGGAATATTAGCATAGGAGAAACCATATGGTACCGTGGTGACTGTAGTTAAAGAAAATAAATTATCAGACCTGATTAAAAAAACCAGGGCGGGCCGTGGACCGGACACACCGTTGGAGAAAGTAATTTATCAGGTAAACATAAATTCTGTTTTCTCCAACATAGGTGTGTCCGGTCCACGGCGTCATCCTTACTTGTGGGAACCAATACCAAAGCTTTAGGACACGGATGAAGGGAGGGAGCAAATCAGGTCACCTAAAAGGAAGGCACCACGGCTTGCAAAACCTTTCTCCCAAAAATAGCCTCAGAAGAAGCAAAAGTATCAAACTTGTAAAATTTGGTAAAAGTGTGCAGTGAAGACCAAGTCGCTGCCCTACATATCTGATCAACAGAAGCCTCGTTCTTGAAGGCCCATGTGGAAGCCACAGCCCTAGTGGAATGAGCTGTGATTCTTTCGGGAGGCTGCCGTCCGGCAGTCTCGTAAGCCAATCTGATGATGCTTTTAATCCAAAAAGAGAGAGAGGTAGAAGTTGCTTTTTGACCTCTCCTTTTACCGGAATAAACAACAAACAAGGAAGATGTTTGTCTAAAATCCTTTGTAGCATCTAAATAGAATTTTAGAGCGCGAACAACATCCAAATTGTGCAACAAACGTTCCTTCTTTGAAACTGGTTTCGGACACAGAGAAGGTACGATAATCTCCTGGTTAATGTTTTTGTTAGAAACAACTTTTGGAAGAAAACCAGGTTTAGTACGTAAAACCACCTTATCTGCATGGAACACCAGATAAGGAGGAGAACACTGCAGAGCAGATAATTCTGAAACTCTTCTAGCAGAAGAAATTGCAACTAAAAACAAAACTTTCCAAGATAATAACTTAATATCAACGGAATGTAAGGGTTCAAACGGAACCCCCTGAAGAACTGAAAGAACTAAATTGAGACTCCAAGGAGGAGTCAAAGGTTTGTAAACAGGCTTAATTCTAACCAGAGCCTGAACAAAGGCTTGAACATCTGGCACAGCTGCCAGCTTTTTGTGAAGTAACACAGACAAGGCAGAAATCTGTCCCTTCAGGGAACTTGCAGACAATCCTTTTTCCAATCCTTCTTGAAGGAAGGATAGAATCTTAGGAATCTTAACCTTATCCCAAGGGAATCCTTTAGATTCACACCAACAGATATATTTTTTCCAAATTTTGTGGTAAATCTTTCTAGTTACAGGCTTTCTGGCCTGAACCAGAGTATCGATAACAGAATCTGAGAACCCTCGCTTCGATAGGATCAAGCGTTCAATCTCCAAGCAGTCAGCTGGAGTGAAACCAGGTTCGGATGTTCGAACGGACCCTGAACAAGAAGGTCTCGTCTCAAAGGTAGCTTCCAAGGTGGAGCCAATGACATATTCACCAGATCTGCATACCAAGTCCTGCGTGGCCACGCAGGAGCTATCAAGATCACCGACGCCCTCTCCTGATTGATCCTGGCTACCAGCCTGGGGATGAGAGGAAACGGCGGGAACACATAAGCTAGTTTGAAGGTCCAAGGTGCTACTAGTGCATCCACTAGAGCCGCCTTGGGATCCCTGGATCTGGACCCGTAGCAAGGAACTTTGAAGTTCTGACGAGAGGCCATCAGATCCATGTCTGGAATGCCCCACAGCTGAGTGACTTGGGCAAAGATTTCCGGATGGAGTTCCCACTCCCCCGGATGCAATGTCTGACGACTCAGAAAATCCGCTTCCCAATTTTCCACTCCTGGGATGTGGATAGCAGACAGGTGGCAGGAGTGAGACTCCGCCCATAGAATGATCTTGGTCACTTCTTCCATCGCCAGGGAACTCCTTGTTCCCCCCTGATGGTTGATGTACGCAACAGTTGTCATGTTGTCTGATTGAAACCGTATGAACTTGGCCCTCGCTAGCTGAGGCCAAGCCTTGAGAGCATTGAATATCGCTCTCAGTTCCAGAATATTTATCGGTAGAAGAGATTCTTCCCGAGACCAAAGACCCTGAGCTTTCAGGGATCCCCAGACCGCGCCCCAGCCCATCAGACTGGCGTCGGTCGTGACAATGACCCACTCTGGTCTGCGGAATGTCATCCCTCGTGACAGGTTGTCCAGGGACAGCCACCAACGGAGTGAGTCTCTGGTCTTCTGATTTACTTGTATCTTCGGAGACAAGTCTGTATAGTCCCCATTCCACTGACTGAGCATGCACAGTTGTAATGGTCTTAGATGAATGCGTGCAAAAGGAACTATGTCCATTGCCGCTACCATCAACCCGATCACTTCCATGCACTGAGCTATGGAAGGAAGAGGAACGGAATGAAGTATCCGACAAGAGTCTAGAAGCTTTGTTTTTCTGGCCTCTGTCAGAAATATCCTCATTTCTAAGGAGTCTATTATTGTTCCCAAGAAGGGAACCCTTGTTGACGGAGATAGAGAACTCTTTTCCACGTTCACTTTCCATCCGTGAGATCTGAGAAAGGCCAGGACTATGTCCGTGTGAGCCTTTGTTTGAGTAAGGGACGACGCTTGAATTAGAATGTCGTCCAAGTAAGGTACTACAGCAATGCCCCTTGGTCTTAGCACAGCTAGAAGGGACCCTAGTACCTTTGTGAAAATCCTTGGAGCAGTGGCTAATCCGAAAGGAAGCGCCACGAACTGGTAATGCTTGTCCAGGAATGCGAACCTTAGGAACCGATGATGTTCCTTGTGGATAGGAATATGTAGATACGCATCCTTTAAATCCACCGTGGTCATGAATTGACCTTCCTGGATGGAAGGAAGAATAGTTCGAATGGTTTCCATCTTGAACGATGGAACCTTGAGAAACTTGTTTAGGATCTTGAGATCTAAGATTGGTCTGAACGTTCCCTCTTTTTTTGGGAACTATGAACAGATTGGAGTAGAACCCCATCCCTTGTTCTCTTAATGGAACAGGATGAATCACTCCCATTTTTAACAGGTCTTCTACACAATGTAAGAATGCCTGACTTTTTATGTGGTCTGAAGACAACTGAGACCTGTGGAACCTCCCCCTTGGGGGAAGCCCCTTGAATTCCAGAAGATAACCTTGGGAGACTATTTCTAGTGCCCAAGGATCCAGAACATCTCTTGCCCAAGCCTGAGCGAAGAGAGAGAGTCTGCCCCCCACCAGATCCGGTCCCGGATCGGGGGCCAACATTTCATGCTGTCTTGGTAGCAGTGGCAGGTTTCTTGGCCTGTTTTCCCTTGTTCCAGCCTTGCATTGGTCTCCAAGCTGGCTTGGCTTGAGAAGTATTACCCTCTTGCTTAGAGGACGTAGCACTTTGGGCTGGTCCGTTTCTACGAAAGGGACGAAAATTAGGTTTATTTTTTGTCTTGAAAGGCCGATCCTGAGGAAGGGCGTGGCCCTTACCCCCAGTGATATCAGAGATAATCTCTTTCAAGTCAGGGCCAAACAGCGTTTTCCCCTTGAAAGGAATGTTAAGTAGCTTGTTCTTGGAAGACGCATCAGCCGACCAAGATTTCAACCAAAGCGCTCTGCGCGCCACAATAGCAAACCCAGAATTCTTAGCCGCTAATCTAGCCAATTGCAAAGTGGCGTCTAGGGTAAAAGAATTAGCCAATTTGAGAGCATTGATTCTGTCCATAATCTCCTCATAAGGAGGAGAATCACTATCGACCGCCTTTATCAGCTCATCGAACCAGAAACATGCGGCTGTAGCGACAGGGACAACGCATGAAATTGGTTGTAGAAGGTAACCCTGCTGAACAAACATCTTTTTAAGCAAACCTTCTAATTTTTTATCCATAGGATCTTTGAAAGCACAACTATCCTCTATGGGTATAGTGGTGCGTTTGTTTAAAGTGGAAACCGCTCCCTCGACCTTGGGGACTGTCTGCCATAAGTCCTTTCTGGGGTCGACCATAGGAAACAATTTTTTAAATATGGGGGGAGGGACGAAAGGAATACCGGGCCTTTCCCATTCTTTATTAACAATGTCCGCCACCCGCTTGGGTATAGGAAAAGCTTCTGGGAGCCCCGGCACCTCTAGGAACTTGTCCATTTTACATAGTTTCTCTGGGATGACCAACTTGTCACAATCATCCAGAGTGGATAATACCTCCTTAAGCAGAATGCGGAGATGTTCCAACTTAAATTTAAATGTAATCACATCAGGTTCAGCTTGTTGAGAAATGTTCCCTGAATCAGTAATTTCTCCCTCAGACAAAACCTCCCTGGCCCCATCAGACTGGGTTAGGGGCCCTTCAGAAACATTATTATTAGCGTCGTCATGCTCTTCAGTATCTAAAACAGAGCAGTCGCGCTTACGCTGATAAGTGTTCATTTTGGCTAAAATGTTTTTGACAGAATTGTCCATTACAGCCGTTAATTGTTGCATAGTAAGGAGTATTGGCGCGCTAGATGTACTAGGGGCCTCCTGAGTGGGCAAGACTCGTGTAGACGAAGGAGGGAATGATGCAGTACCATGCTTACTCCCCTCACTTGAGGAATCATCTTGGGCATCATTGTCATTGTCACATAAATCACATTTATTTAAATGAATAGGAATTCTGGCTTCCCCACATTCAGAACACAGTCTATCTGGTAGTTCAGACATGTTAAACAGGCATAAACTTGATAACAAAGTACAAAAAACGTTTTAAAATAAAACCGTTACTGTCACTTTAAATTTTAAACTGAACACACTTTATTACTGCAATTGCGAAAAAACATGAAGGAATTGTTCAAAATTCACCAAATTTTCACCACAGTGTCTTAAAGCCTTAAAAGTATTGCACACCAAATTTGGAAGCTTTAACCCTTAAAATAACGGAACCGGAGCCGTTTTTAACTTTAACCCCTTTACAGTCCCTGGTATCTGCTTTGCTGAGACCCAACCAAGCCCAAAGGGGAATACGATACCAAATGACGCCTTCAGAAAGTCTTTTCTAAGTATCAGAGCTCCTCTCACATGCGACTGCATGCCATGCCTCTCAAAAACAAGTGCGCAACACCGGCGCGAAAATGAGACTCTGCCTATGCTTTGGGAAAGCCCCTAAAGAATAAGGTGTCTAAAACAGTGCCTGCCGATATTATTATATCAAAATACCCAGATAAAATGATTCCTCAAGGCTAAATATGTGTTAATAATGAATCGATTTAGCCCAGAAAAAGTCTACAGTCTTAATAAGCCCATGTGAAGCCCTTATTTACAATCGTAATAAACATGGCTTACCGGATCCCATAGGGAAAATGACAGCTTCCAGCATTACATCGTCTTGTTAGAATGTGTCATACCTCAAGCAGCAAGAGACTGCACACTGTTCCCCCAACTGAAGTTAATTGCTCTCAACAGTCCTGTGTGGAACAGCCATGGATTTTAGTGACGGTTGCTAAAATCATTTTCCTCATACAAACAGAAATCTTCATCTCTTTTCTGTTTCTGAGTAAATAGTACATACCAGCACTATTTCAAAATAACAAACTCTTGATTGAATAATAAAAACTACAGTTAAACACTAAAAAACTCTAAGCCATCTCCGTGGAGATGTTGCCTGTACAACGGCAAAGAGAATGACTGGGGTAGGCGGAGCCTAGGAGGGATCATGTGACCAGCTTTGCTGGGCTCTTTGCCATTTCCTGTTGGGGAAGAGAATATCCCACAAGTAAGGATGACGCCGTGGACCGGACACACCTATGTTGGAGAAAAGTCTACAGTCTTAATAAGCCCTTGTGAAGCCCTTATTTACGATCGTAATAAACATGGCTTACCGGATCCCATAGGGAAAATGACAGCTTCCAGCATTACATCGTCTTGTTAGAATGTGTCATACCTCAAGCAGCAAGAGACTGCTCACTGTTCCCCCAACTGAAGTTAATTGCTCTCAACAGTCCTGTGTGGAACAGCCATGGATTTTAGTGACGGTTGCTAAAATCATTTTCCTCATACAAACAGAAATCTTCATCTCTTTTCTGTTTCTGAGTAAATAGTACATACCAGCACTATTTTAAAATAACAAACTCTTGATTGAATAATAAAAACTACAGTTAAACACTAAAAAACTCTAAGCCATCTCCGTGGAGATGTTGCCTGTACAACGGCAAAGAGAATGACTGGGGTAGGCGGAGCCTAGGAGGGATCATGTGACCAGCTTTGCTGGGCTCTTTGCCATTTCCTGTTGGGGAAGAGAATATCCCACAAGTAAGGATGACGCCGTGGACCGGACACACCTATGTTGGAGAAAAAATACGTTTTCTCAAAATTGAAAAGAAAAAACTTAAAACATAAGCAGATGAATCAAACTGAAACAGCTGCCTGAAAAACTTTTCTAACAAAAACTGCTTCTGAAGAGGCAAATACATCAAAACGGTAGAATTTAGTAAATGTATGCAAAGAAGACCAAGTTGCTGCTTTGCAAATCTGATCAACTGAAGCTTCATTCTTAAAAGCCCACAAAGTGGAAACTGATCTAGTAGAATGAGCCGTGATTCTCTGAGGTGGGGCCTGACCCGACTCCAAATAAACCTAATGAATCAAAAGCTTTAACCAGGATGCCAAGGAAACGGCAGAAGCTTTCTGACCTTTACTAGAACCAGAAAAGACAACAAATAGACTAGAAGTCTTCCTGAAATCTTTAGTAGCTTCAACATAATATTTCAAAGATCTAACAACATCCAAAGAATGTAAGGATCTCTCCAAAGAATTTTTAGGATTAGGACACAAAGAGGGAACAACAATTTCCATATTAATGTTGTTAGAATTCACAACATAGGAACAACACTTTCCAAGAAAGTAGTTTAATATCCAAAGAATGCATAGGCTCAAAAGGAGGAGCCTGTAAAGCCTTCAAAACCAAATTAAGACTCTAAGGAGGAGAGATTGATTTAATGACAGGCTTGATACGCAGCAAAGCCTGAACAAAACAATGAAAATCAGGAAGCTTAGCAATCATTCTGTGAAATAAAACAGAAAGAGCAGAGATTTGTTCCTTCAAGGAACTTTCAGACAAAACTTTATCCAAACCATCCTGAAGAAACTGTAAAAACACATCTTTACATCTTCACAAAGTGAACTTTGGATCTCCACTAAGCACATGAGGACTCAGCTTACCGGAAAGAAAGTAAATAAGCGTTACCAACGAACTCAAGATTTTGAGACTGACTTCACAACTCAGCGCTTTCCAGGTTATAAGTGGGGACACTTTGAGAATCCAATTGCCTAATCTTACCTCATTCGATTGAGGTTATATTTGTGAGTAAGGATTACCTTCCACAGTTTTTATGTATTTTATATGTTTTTGTAATAATCCAATTGATTTGCACTATGAGAGGTGTCTCTGTGCGCTTGTTTTTTTAGATATCCACAGCTGTACTACATCACTCAATCAGAACCTTGGGTGTTTCCCTGACGAGCTGCACTGAAACCATCTCTCTGCAAACTTACCCTTGGAATACCAACAGAAGGATAAGACTGTTTTTGATATATTTTACTTCACTAACAATTAACCTATCTTCATGCTTAAATTCTTATGCTTATGTTATATGTATATCTAGCATCTCTATATTGATATAGATATAGGTTAAATCATTACTAACAACAGTGTTTATATTGTTTAACCTATATA